>NW_005188035.1:90307-91970 GCF_000239375.1 Pundamilia nyererei | reverse complement strand
GCGGTGATCTGAAAATGATGTGCCGGGAGTTGTGCCGTTCTCGGCCGCATCAGTAACCCTCGAGCTCCCGGCTAGCTGTCGAGCTGGTGGGTAGCAGACGCCTCCGAAAACGTCGAAGCACTTTTACAAATATGCGATATCTTGATAAACCGAGCAGATATTTGATGTTTACACAACTACTTTCTCACCTGAAAATATGTTGAAAGTTTATTTTGTGACCCAGAAAGATTAGTATGAGTAATTTTAAAACTTAGTAGTGGCCGCCATTGTTGGAAACTGGAGTTTGGCTGGGCCGCGCTATGAATTCTGGGATATGATAGGCCATGAAGGACATACCCAACCCATCCTTCAAATTCGGGGAAAAGGAGGATGCAGCCCATGAATTTGGACACGACCACTGTGTTGGAACGACGATTACAAGATGCTTAAAAGCAGCTCAAAAGAGAATGGACTGTATAGAGACTGATTTCATTCAGAGGCGAAGCAGCGGTACTTGCAGAAAATAGCGTGCATTGGAAACCAGGGGCGATTTTAGCCCATGTTTGGGGGTGCTTCAGCACCCCCAAAAATGAATCAAAGGACCCCCAAAGATTTCTTACTTTGTTGACAATATTTGCTGTTTGTGTGACACACTACTAAAAATATAAAAGCATACAGTACTTGGTTGAGACGCAACACTTTAACAACAAAAGTATAGATAACCTCCCCCCTCCCAAAGTGGTTTGTTCCAGCTCGTCTCTCCTACTCTGACTCTAGCGTCCTTTCTGCCAGAGCGATGGTGGCTGAGAGGCAGCGGAGCTGCGGTGTGAGTGCCTGGCTTAAAACAGGACATGGTGGCTGCATTTAACCTTCAGTTACTCTTTATATAGTTAGGTAGGAGTCAGACCATGTTTCTTTTTAGCTGAAAAACATTATAGGTAACCTGCAGTGTTGAAAACGTGTTTTCCGACAATGTTTGCTACCCTACAATCCGTCCTGCTGTGTAGTAAAATTAGCGACATTTGACCGTCCTGTTGCTCCCATTGAAATTTATACAGAGTATTTAAAATCTAAAACGTATAATTGTCTGTAGCCTGCTGTTGTTACCACTGTCCTGTTTGAAATGGATACTAACTAGCTAACTGACTGAATGCCCATTAACCTTATAACTCCTGTTGTGTGTGTGTGTGTGTGTGTGTACAGAGAGACAGCCAGGTTCATAATGGATATAAGGAAGTTTTTTCAAAAAAAGGAGCCACATTCAGGTAAAAGTGTAAAATCAAATGATCCGTTAATCAAGAATAATGTTGGATCAGTGTTTCAATATTTATATCTTTTATTAGGTGTACATGTGGTTGGTTATAACTTATATCACTGTTTTTTACTGGAAAGCACTTTAGTTACCCATGTTGTTTTAAGGTGCTCTATAAATAAAACTGGATTAGATTTGAATGAGGAAGATAACAGAGAGAAAAAAGAATGGAATATGGTGGTGAAGTTAGATGGAAAAACTGTTTATTCAAAAATAACCAAATGAATGTATTGCAAGATACTTTTCTGATAGATTTCATGGATGCTTTGTGTGCTTTTAAAAATGCAGATTGATACATGACTTTATGACTAAGGTACCTGTAAAAGCGTGATCTCAAAATAGCCTGTAATAATTTTTTTAGATATATATATA
>NW_005188035.1:88708-90162 GCF_000239375.1 Pundamilia nyererei | reverse complement strand
TTTTTTTCAGTAGAACACTATGCACCTTTGATGATGTTATGTTGAATTTGTGAAGTGGTGTTGTTCAACATGGACAGTGAAAAGGGAAGGAAAGAAAAACATGATTACATTTTATTGATTATTTAACTGTCTGTTGCAATCCAGCATCAACCTCTGAGATTTAAAGTAGACTTTAACTGAAGTTCAGCATTATTTCACAGAGTCGAGCTGCAACACAGAGGTAACCATAAAATGCAGGTTGAGGAGATAATAAACGGATATTTAATATGTTTGCTGTACATGTATTTGTCTTGTTATTCTCACATCATATAAATATTTGTTCCTCTACAGATTGACTTTTGCTGACAAATGTATTTTGTTCAAACATATATAGAAATTCATTTTAAACGTTTTATAAGCAGTAAGGCAATAAACAAAAACACACAGAGCATCCTGAAATTTGAAAGCACTTCACTTGTTCCACAACTTGTCATGTTACAGCCTTATTCCAAAATGGATGAATTTATTTGTTCACAGGCGAGTATGTACAACCTTTGCATCAGCACTAAAAATTGAGCTCACGTGAATCCTGTTTTGGTGCATCTCTTGATTGTTCGTCAAATCTTTCCCAGCTTGATTAGAATCCACCTGTGGAAAATTTATTTGATTGGTGATGATTTTATATAAGTTATTATGATTTGATTATTATCGTATACTTGACAGACCATAACCAAGCCAAGAGGTCAAATGAATAGTTTATGTAGACTTCTGAGACACAATTTCATGTAAACAAAAATCTGGGGAAGGGTACAGAACAATTTCTGCAGCACTGGAGGTCCCAGTGAGCACAGAAGTTGCCATCATCATTAAATGGAAGAAGTCTGGAAGGAATCTCTGCCAAACCAATGTGAGCAATGGTAGAAGCTGAGCTGAGGGTAGAAGGTGCCCAAGAATCCAATGGTCACTCTGATTGAGCTCCAGCATTGATCTATGAAGAGAAAAGAACTTGCCAGAAAGACAACTATTTCTGACGCTCTCCACTAACATCGTCTGTATGGTAGAGTGGTCAGACTGAAGCCACTCCTCAGTAAAAGACACATGATAGCTTGCATACAGTTTGCCAATAGGCAACCCACGGACTTGTGGACGATTAGAAACAAAATCCCCCTCCAGGGGCAAGGGTACCTAGACCCGGGGCTTAGAGTACGCTTGGGGAGTAAATGCATATGGGGCAACCGTGGCTCACGGTGTTGGGAAGCGCTATGGCAGCTTCGCCTCTGTCAGTCTGCCCCAGGGAAGCTGTCACATTCACACACTTCCACCAGTGTGTGAATGTGACAGGGGATGGGCGTCCAGGTACACACCGGCTCACTCCTTGGTGGCTGCTTATTGGGGCCTGGAGCCCGGGGCTCGCTCGGGCCACTTCGGAGGTGGGGTGCCCCCGGCCTCTCGGCCTGGGGCTCGGTCACTCAGGC
>NW_005188035.1:72487-75153 GCF_000239375.1 Pundamilia nyererei | reverse complement strand
AAAAAAAAAAAAGAAAAAAGAAACAAAATTTGCTGATTGAATAAAATAAAGACTGTTTGGCCTCAATGCCAAAAAACACATCTGGTGGAAACCAGGCACCACTCATCATCTGTCCAACACCATCTGTACAGTGAAGCGGCATCATGCTAATAAAGGAGAGGCTTCGGGACCAATCTGTGAATGTCCTTTTTTAAAAGTATTATTAATCCTTTATTTATCCAGGTAATAATCTTACTGAGATTCAAATCTCATTTCCAAGACAAAATTTCCTTAAGTGGCCCAGATAGAGCCCAGACTTTAACCTCACTGAACATTGAAAAGTGCTCTTAAAAATGTGTGCTGATGTTCCCCAACAAACCTGATGGAGCTTAAGAGGTCTGCATAGAATGGTAGATAGAGCCCAAAAAAATAGCTGTGCCAAGTTTATAGGATCATACTCAAAAATACTAGAGGTTGTAAGTTTGTTACAAAGGTGTAACAAAGGTGCTTTAAGAAAGTATTGAGCACAGGCTATAAACATATATAATACTATTTATATATTTTATTTTAATAAAATTGCAACATTTTCAATAATTTCTTTGCCATTGTCGTGTGTTGGGTGTAGAGATGAAAATTAATTTAATCTATCTTGGAATAAGACTGTAACATAAGAAAATGTTAGTTTTCTGAATGCTTTTCCAGATGGACTGTACTTCTTTAACTCTTTAAGACCTACCATAGAACCAAGTCCGCCAGAGCTTATATTATATTTTTACATGGTGTGGTGGCATTTTTGGGAGCATTTCAAGTTGCTATACATCAATACAACAACTATAGCCCAGATTTTAATAATATGTATTCATTAAGTGCATAGTAATTACATAAATTGCAAAAAAGTGCAATAAACTACAAAAAATTTGAAAATCGTTTTTGCTTTTTTAACATATATTTCTAGTTAGAGAAATTAAACAGGCTTATCCCTCAAAACTGTAAATACAAAACAGTTGCGCAGAATAGTTTCCTAGCACAGGAAATTTATTTTGAGTGTCTTCATAGTTTTATTTTTGAAATACACAAATTTTTATATACTGCAGGAAAAATGAAAATAAATGTTATAGTGCAAATTTGCAAAAAAGCAGCATATGCATCAAAATAAACATTATATTAATATATTATTAATATATATATTAATATATTAATATAAATATTTTCAGCAGTGCAATATGAGTCCTAAGCATCCCAGAAAAGACACAGAAAGTTATAAAGTCAAACATAGCTTTTAAAAACACCAGTATAAGCCCTGAGGCCCTGATGGTAAAAAAAAAAAAAATACATTTCCGCAAAATGACGTCACTTCCGGTTTCGGGCAGGTAATGGCGGACATGCAAAAGTTCGTGCTGACGTCTATTCCAACGTAGGAAGTGTTATGAACAGCTGATCGGATCGGCAAAGCGTGTTTCTGGAATATTATGTTTTTGTTGCTGCAAGTGCTTTTTATGCAGTTTTTGCAAAGCTATATGTGGAAGGAAACTGTGACCGAGGACAAGCTGATGGCATAAGATGTAAGTACAACTCCTCCGGTTTCATTATGCAAAAAAAATTATTGCGCTAGCTTACGTGGTTGCAGAGCTACCGGGATTTAAAAATAGTTACACAAAACAGAGCGTGCCCGCTCCGACTGGCTCTAAAGGGTTAACAAATATCTGTATTTTCCAAATTTTTCCAAAATTACAAAACTGCATTCCCATTAAACAAAGTACATGTGCCACACCCTTCTCTGAACTGTAACATAACACGGCACTGGAAAAAATACGCTGCCGGATCACTAATGCAGCACTACAATTGAGACAATGTTCACCAGTAAAATTACAGTAGTAAAATTATTACAACGTGTCATAGTAGTCATGGTGCTCAAGAGTTGGGAGTTCGCCTTGTAATCGGAAGGTTGCTGGTTCGAGCCCCAGCTTGGACAGTCTCGGTCGTTGTGTCCTTGGGCGAGACACTTCACACATTGCCTACTGGTGGTGGTCAGACGGCCCGGTGGCGCCAGTGTCCGGCAGTCTCGCCTCTGTCAGTGCGCTCCAGGGTGGCTGTGGCTACAATGTAGCTTGCCATCACCAGTGTGTGAATGACTGGATATGTAAAGCGCTTTGTGTGAGACAACTAATACACATGTCACATCAAACATGATAAATATGGGTAAATATTAATTTAAATGCCATATAGAAAGACAGATTACTCACCACAGTGCAGCGTCTAAACTGAAGTCACTCTGCAGGAAAATGAGGAGACAGGATCAAAAACAGGTAGCAGAAAAATGAATTGTTACATCTTTGTGTTAACAAAGTGAGAAAAGACACTAAAGTCAAAATAAACATCTTGGTGTAACCTGTGGAGGATGGAGGTCCAACAAGAAGTGAGCAGCCTACTATTGTGAATGTGAGAAAAATAACATTTCCTAATTTTTTTTATTTTGATACAGCCACATTTACAGTTCATCTGTTTTCAGTAAACAGTGTTCTTTTTCTGAGAACATAATGGCTATAAAATATTGATTTACATGTGTTAGAGTTTGTATTGTTGATTGTCATTTATGCTTAGAAATATTTACTTCTATATGCTTACAGTTTTGTAATTAGTTGTAGATTGGTAGAGGTTTTGATCCTTGATAGTCTGCAAACTTTGTG
>NW_005188035.1:61598-71460 GCF_000239375.1 Pundamilia nyererei | reverse complement strand
ATTCTGGGGACATGTGAAACTAAAAGTTCATAAAGTGTTAGGACACAAGACCTTTAAATGTGCATTGTGCAGTAACTTTGTTATTTTGTTACTGTGGATCATCACAAAGTCAACCTTCTGCACAGCCGTATTCTTTTTGTATGTGTGATTGTTTGTTCTGCAGACACCGATAAACAGAAACCAAAGAAATATTTTTCCTTCATAATCTTAAGTCAAGTAAACTGACCTTTTAAACTGTAGTTTACAGTGTGGACTCTCCAGGTAATAATACAGTTGTTTCATCCCTGCGCCCTCCAGGTTGCATCCTATTAGATCCAGACGTTTCAGATAGGGGGGGTTGGACTTCAGAGCACTGAGCAGAGCAGCACAGCTGTTTTCTGACAAAGTGACGTTCTCAAAGCTGAATAACAATCATGTGAGTTACAAAGTGTTCATTTAACATGACATCACTGTGTATTTCAAACCTAGTAACACCCTTACCCAAAAACTGCGTCATCCCAAAGTCAAACCTCCCTTAAACAGTTCAACCTACATATTGTGCACTGTGACATACTTTGTGTCTGCTCATATCTCTACATAAGGGAGAAAGCCACTCCAAAAACACATGGCACAACATAGAAGAGCCTCCTCGATGCTATTGTCAAGGCTCACATTTTGGACAGAGAAGATAGATGGTTTGAAAGAGAAGTAAAAAAAAATGTCACCCATGTCCACTGTGAATAACCATCATGGAACGGAGGTGGTGGCTTACAAAACCAACTATTAACCAACTACCATGGTGCCATTTACTGTGATTAGGTTCCCCGGTCCACTGGCTGGAAAACACCCCCAAAGCATTAGGTTCCCATCACCATGTTTGACAGTGGGGATGGTGTTCTTTGGGTTGAAGGCATCTCCTTTTGTATGCCAAATGAAAGAAGCATCATAGTTGTCAAACGATTCTATTCTTGTTTCATCTAACCATAACACAGAAGACCAGTAATCTTTTTCTTTGTCCAGATGAGCATTTGCAAAGGGGCTTTTGTGTGCCTTCTCTGGAGAAGCCGTGTCCTCCGTGGAACCCAGCAGTGTGCAGTGTCCGTTGGACTGTTTGAGACATTGATACCAGCAGAGCACAGATTGACCAGGATTGATGGTGATCCTATGATTCTTCTTCACCTCTATCATTATCATCCTGGCCAGCACAGGTGTCACTTTTGGTTATCAACAATGTTCTCTGAGATTTTCCACAGTGCAAAACTTTTGAATATAACTTTGCACTGCAGCCACTGGAACTTGAAAACATTTAGATATGGCTTTTTTACCAGCCACAATACACAGCTGCAGGTCCTCACCAAGCTCCTTTATCTTAGCCATGACTGTCCACAACCCAACTGCAGAGCCCTGTTGAGTTAGTTAAAACAGCTGTTTCCAATTAGTCAGGGTAGGATGCTTTAGAACAGCTTTGACTATTTGGAAAGAACATTGGATTTTCCCAGTGACTGTGACAGTTTGTGATGGGTATGAATAATTTTGGACCTGGCACTTTTTTTCTCATATAATAATAATAATAATAATAATAATAATAATAATAATAATAATAATAATAATAATAAAAAATAAAAGCTATTGTCTTTCGATAGAAACCAGATCCAACTAAAGAAAAATACCTGGTTGAACAAAGGTAACTTTTAAGTCAAAATTTGCGAGTGCTCTAAATAATTATGGGCTTGACTGTTTATACACATACATTCATTATACAGTCTCCAAAATCACCTACTAAAATCCAAGTCTTGGTGTGGTGAAGCCAAGGTACCATATTAAATATGTATATAAATATGTTGGATTGGTGCATCCCTGTCCTCCATCCTACATTACTGGAGTTGGATTACATATTAGTGAAATAACTTTATAAATAACAACAGATTCAGTTTCAGTTAACTGACCTGAGTGTCTCCAGTCTACAGTTTGGATGCCCCAGACAAGCAAAAAGTTCATCTGCTGGCTCCAGCACAGTGACTGAAATCAGGTGCAGCTCTCTCAGATGGGAGCGGTCTGACGTCAGAGCTGAGGCCACAGCTCCACCCCGTTGCCCATAAATATAAACATCAGGAAGTCTGTGTTGACACATAATTGCAAATATAATATAATAATAAAAACATGTTATTCTGCAGAAAAACATTTTATTTATTTTGTGGACTTGATGCAAAACAACTAGATACTGTCTCTTAACATCAGTGGTGCAGCTGATCTGATCAGACTGACATGAAACATTCTAATAATAATTCTAATAATTCTCCTCCGTTCCTCTCAGACATAGATATCTTCAATCTTTGTTTTGATCTAATGTGCAGATGCAAGAGAGAAAACTGATGTGTGAATTATTTTTTTAATGTATTAACAAACTCAGCCTGAATTCACACACACAAAAAAAACATAAAATCCAAGAAGTAAATACATTTTTTTCCTTCTTGGAAGGAAAGTGCAAGAGTTTATCATTTCTGTGGTTGTCATTTTGTTGTTTGTTGTTTCTTTTTACTTGCAAGCACTTTCTACTTGGGAGCACTTTCCTTATAATTGAGCGATCGTGGCTCAAGAGTTGGGAGTTCGCCTTGTAATCGGAAGGTTGCCGGTTCCAGCCCCGGCTTGGACAGTCTCGGTCGTTGTGTCCTTGGCCAAGACACTTCACCCGTTGCCTACTGGTGGTGGTCAGAGGGCCCGGTGGTGCCAGTGTCCGGCAGCCTCGCCACTGTCAGTGCGCCCCAGGGTGGCTGTGGCTACAATGTAGCTTGCCATCACCAGTGTGTGAATGTGTGTGTGAATGGGTGGATGACTGGATATGTAAAGCGCTTTGGGGTCCTTAGGGACTAGTAAAGCGCTATATAAATACAGGCCATTTACCATAATTTCCAGTTTTTAACATTTCTTCCTCTACTAAACATGGTGACAACATTCAAGAAAAGTCTGAAACTATTTATTAATTAAGTCTGTTTTTTCCTGTCCTATCAACACAATTTATAAACTGGTTAATAGTTTGAATACCCCACTTTCAATGGAGATGCAATGAAGGTGTGTCTTGCTGCTATGTCATCTTAAATCCTAAATATGATTTGGAAGTGCTGCTGTGTCTGTTAACGCCACAGTGCTAAAATGAAAAGTTGGACTCAGGATCAATCTTTGTCTCTGGGGCAGGGTGTTGTTTGTGGCTCAACTGCAGGGGACCAAGGGAAGTCTGGCATGTTAATCATGTTTACCCTATTTCAGTTGCTGCTGGGGCCTGAGAAAGGAGTGAGAGCTGAACAACAGGACAGAGCTGTGTACAGAACTGAACTGAAGTGTGCACCTGGAAAGGTGCTAAAAGCAAACTGGTTAAAACACTTTATAAATAAACAAACACTCATCTTGCAACACTACGTGCTTGGGTCCTTCCTATCACAGTCTCGTGTGGTTAATTTATGACTACTCAATGTGATGTAATTAAGCTTTAAATAGATATTATTAAAACTGACTGTACTGAATCACTTGACTGATTTAATTTGTATTGTTGAAAATCAACCACTGTAACAACATGAAGTGTTATCCAATTACTTTAACATTTGGCCACAGTCACTGTTTCAGCTGAAGATGTTTAAAAATGTAATCACCCAAATAATTTTTGGTTAAAAAAGCAAAAAAAAAAAAAGCAAAAAAAACCCCAAACATGTTCACAATGTTTCCAATAAATAACTGGAACTGTGTAATGAGAAGAGATAATCTTTTAGTAAGAATAACTTTAAGAACTAAACTATTAATCTACACTGTTTTATAATGTTAATCAAATCTAGACTCACCGGGCCTTTCTGCAATTCATCACAGCTGGAAGCAGTCTCCGTCGTCCTTCCTTTGATGTTTTGTATTCTTTCAGATCCAACTCATCATAAAAATTTTCTGAAATCAACAGCATATATGCAAGAGCTGTGCATTCAATTCCAGAGAGTTCCTTCTTTGATTTGTTCTGTGACTTCAGGAACTCTTGGATCGCTTGATGTACTGAGAGGTCCTTCATTTCCATCAGACAGTGGAAAATGTTTAGGCATCTTTCAGGACACTTGTCATCAGTTCTAAGCTCCTTCAGGTTGTTGATGACTCTCTGGATGGTTTCTGGACTGTTCTCTGTCTGACCCAGCAGACCTCCTAAAATTCTTTGATTGGACTTCAGAGCGAGGCCATGGAGGAAACGAACAAACAGTTCCAGGTGGTTATTCTCAAGAACCAAGGATTCCTCCATGACTCTGCACAGAAAATCTTCCAGAGATGAGATCTCTTTACTAAGGAAGTCCTGCAGCACCTCTGTCTTCCTGTTGGTGTAACAGTGGAACATGTAGACTGCAGCCAGAAACTCCTGAATGCTCAGATGAACAAAGCAGTAAACTGGTTTCTGGAAGATCACAGACTCTCTTTTGAAGATCTCTGTACAAACTCCTGAGTACACCGAGGCCTCTGTAACATCCAGACCACACTGCTCCAAGTCTTCTCTGTAAAACAGGATGTTCTTTTTCTGCAGATGTTCAAATGCTAGCTTCCCCAGCTTCAGAAGAACCTCCCTGTCAGCACTGCTGAGCTCTATTCGTCTCATCTCTTTCCCCGTATGGTACTTGTGCTTTTTCTTTGTCTGAACCAGCAGGAAGTGTGAGTACATGTCAGTCAGGGTCTTGGGCAGCTCTGCTCTCTCCTCTGTAGTCAACATGTGCTCCAGAACTGTAGCAGTGATCCAGCAGTAAACTGGGATTCCACACATAATGTAAAGGCTCCTGGATGTTTTCAAGTGGGAAAGGATTCTGCTTGACAGCTCTTTATTTCTGAATCTTCTCCTGAAGTACTCCTGCTTCTGGGAGTCAGTAAAACCTCGAACTTCTGTCATCCTGTCAACACATTTAGGAGGAATCTGACTGGCTGCTGTGGGTCGGGAAGTTATCCAGATGAGAGCAGAGGGAAGCAGATTTCCCTCAATGAGATTTGTCAGCAGCTCACTAATGGTGGACTTCTGTGTGACATCAGACACAAGCTTCCTGTTAGTGAAATCCAACAAAAGTCTGCTTTCATCGAGGCCATCAAAGATGAACAAAAGATTACACACAGTGAGCTTCTCTGCTGTGACACTCTGTAATGTTGGATAGAAAACATGGATCAGCTCCAGGAGACTGTACTGCTCATCTCTGACCAAGTTCAGCTCTCTGAATGAAAGCAGAACCACCACACTGATGTGTTGGTTTTCTAAGCCCTCTGCCCAGTCCAGAGTGAACTTCTGCACCAAGAAGGTTTTTCCAATGCCAGCAACACCATATGTCAGAACCACTCTGATGGGTCTCTGTTGGTCAGGTAAGGCTTTAAAGATGTCCTTGCTGCTGATTGGTGTTTCACAGGGGATCTTCTTACAAGCGCTCTCCACCTGCCTCACCTCATGTTGGAAGTGTACAGCTTCACTCTGCTCCTCTGTGATATAGAGCTCAGTGTAGATTAATCTGAGGAGGGCTCCAATTCCTGTTTTATCAGTTCCTTCAATCACATGTTCATATCGTGTCCTCAGAGTGACCTTTAATACATCAAAAACTTTTCCTAGATCAGTATCTGTTGAAAGAATGGAAAACAATTAAACAAGAGAGCAAGAATACTTAAGTTTACATTTTTGCACAGCTGCTCTTACTGGCTGTCTGCTGAAAAGTTCTGGTTCCAGACTTGACTCCACATTGGGGACAGAAGTCTGTAGATGAATCCTTCAGGACATCCTGACACCACACACAACATGACACTGGCTTCTCCACAAAGAAATTCATCTTCTTCTCTCTGTGGACACAAACAAAAATTATTCTGACCAAAGAAAGGAAGTAAAAACATTTGTAGACATCATGCAAACACTTGTTTATGTGGTAGGTTCATAGTAGTGGGCATTCAGTTACTGGTTTTTGCCCTCAGTATCTTTCACTTATTGTGTTTTTTGTTGCCTTTTCCTGTATAAAACAGTGCATTTATTCTTAATCGAAGCAAAACAGCTTTTATGTGGGTGGCTGTTTGGTCTACTGAAATAAGGAGATTGGCCTTAGGGTTTAGCCTAGCTTCCAAGAATGTTGTCTTGACTTTCAGAAAACTGGTTATTCCAAAATCTGTACTTTGTGCCTGATGATCTAGGTTCATAACTGAATACTCAAGGATAGTCTCTACAAAACCTGCAGCCTCTCATCCAACATCACACACCTCTACCTTTGCCTTCATCTTCACCTCCTCTGCTCGCTAGTTCATCTCTTAAACCTGTTTGTCAGCTGTGCTCAGGATTTCCCTCTCAGTTTGTTCACATTAATTCTCCATTTTCTGGAGTCTTTTGAGTTCAGCTATGGTTCCCACACTGCTCAGAGGAGCTAGCAATCCGCCTGGTTTCCACGTGTTTGGTCACACACACTCCCCAACACTGTTCCCTCTAAGCTGAGCACATGAGCAATCGCACACTGCTGACACGGTCTCCACACACAGAAAATCAGTGAAATTAAAATAAATACTTGTATTTACTTTCATTTCAATTCACACTGGATTTTTTTGTGCGCAGCGCAGATGTGTGCGGAGACTGTGTCAGCAGCTTAGAGGGAACACTGCTCCCCAATCTGCTCTGGTTTTGCTTCCTCTTCTTAAAGCAGTATAGTTATATTAATAGGGTGTCTGCCATACATGATCACATATCTGAATTCAAAAAGAATCAGATAGTCGACTAGAACACAAATATCAGTGCAAACATTAGGACCTCTCGACATCAGCTGTTAATTATGGCAGAACTCAGGTGGTGAGGGTGGGTAGATGCGTCTCTAACAGCATCAGCATCAACACAGGAGCACCCCAGGGATGTGTCCTCTTGCCACTGCTCTACTCCCTCTACACAGCAGACTGTGTGCCCACCCACGGCTCAAACATCATTGTGAAGTTTGCTGATGACACAGTGGTGTTGGGCGCCATCTCCAACAACGATGAGGCGGCCTACATGGAGGAGGTGAAGAATCTGGCATCGTGGTGCCAGGATAACCACCTCCAGCTGCACGTTGGCAAGACCAAGGAGCTGGTGGTGGACTTCAGAAGGAGTCAGCACAGAGACTGGAGCTCCAGTGGAGAGGGTGCAGTCCTTCAAGTATCTTGGTGTCCGTATCTCCTCAGACCTGACATGGTCTGCCCACATTCAGGTCCAGACGAAAAAGGCTAGGCAGCGCCTGTACCACCTACAACAGCTAAGGAAGTTCAGGGTCTCTCCAGTGATCCTCAGGATTTTCAATACAGGCACTGTGGAGAGCATCCCCAAACAGAACATGACATCGTGGTTTGGGAACAGCTGTGTGAAGGACCAAAAAGCTCTCCAGAGAGTGATCCGTACAGCAGAACGCTGCTGCAGGATTGCTCTCCCCCCGCTTCAGGACACCTACACCAGGAGATGCCAGACTAGAGCAGCGCAGATACTGAAGGACCCGTCCCATCCTGGCAAACTGTTCCAACTTCTGCAATCTGGTAGAAGGTTCTGCATCATCCGGGCAAGGACAGAGAGACTCAAGAGGAGCTTCTATCCCCAAGCCATCCGGGCCCTAAACCATAACATCACAGATTGCCTCATGTGTGTTATGTCCAGTTTTGCTTCCTCTGTCTAACTAACCAAGGGAACCAGTCTACTCTGAAGTGTTGCATCTGGGCTGTATTTAAGCCAAACACGCAATAGACATTAACACAGCTGTGTCAGTGGTTTTAGGGGAATAATTGCTTAATTGCAAGGGCGTTAAGAGCCTTCTCAGAAAGACTGTGTTTAGCCTCGATCTTTTAAGAATGGTGTCTTTAATGTTTGTAAAAAAAAACATGTTTGTGGCCACATGTTTTTTTAAATTGCAGTAATTTCATTCCTACCAATCTCTGATCTGCTTCAGAGGAGTATAAGCACAATTCAGTGACTCCACCCCTGCAAACTCCTTTGAAACAATACGAAATACTCGAAAACTAAAATCATCTTCACTCAGTTTATAGCCAGAATCAGCCTCTTACTGTGTGATTGGGGGTCCAGATTCACGACTGAAGACTGGAGGATAATCTCTGGACATGTCACTGTTCATGGACACAGAGCTGGATCCTGGAAACTCTGCTTGGTGTTTGTGTTGTTTACGTCTGTAAACACAAACATAGAATAAAGCACAGATTATTCTTCTGTTGTTGATCATTGAGCTGCCTCTCTCTCTCTGTCAGATTTATGAGGCTATACAACTCTCTTACAACTACTCTAATTAATGTAGGACAAGCTATTGCCAGGTTAATCTTTTAAATCGTTTTAGAATCCTTAACTAATATTTTTGACTTTGGATTTCCATTTAGATTTTTCTATTATATACACAAATAATCTTTCTCTCATTAATATTTAGTAATGCTAACATTAGTTACCAGCACAACGAGTCACAGGAAGCTGGTTAACCAACTTGCCATGTTTACAGGGATTTATCAGTTTAGCTGTGAGCACATCCACATAAAGGCAGTTGGCAGCATCAAACCAATCAGTCACAAATAAGTGTACTGGTAGTACAACAGTTATTTTATCAGGAACATAAAACTGCAAAACTTAATGGAAAACAAATATTAGGCGTTCAAACTCATAACACAGGCTGAAAGTAACACAGCTGTGTCAGTGGTTGTTTGAGGAAAAGCACTGTATATGAATGTTTTAATGGTTAAGAGGCTTTTCATGAAGACTATATTATGTTACTAAAGCTTATTGTGTCCACTCACCATTTTCACATTGTTTATAATAAAGACAGTCTCTTAATTACTACAAAACTTCATAGGAAAACATTTCAATGGGTTATACACATGTCAAGGACCCTTGCAGACCCCTTGGAAATAATGTGAAAGACTCGAAAACTAAAATCTTCACTCAGTTTATAGCCGAAACAGTCTCATACTGTGTGCCTGAAGGTCCAGGTTCATGACTGAAGACTGGAGGATAATCTCTGGACATGTCACTGTTCATGGACACAGAGCTGGATCCTGGAAACTGTGGTCTGTGTTTGTGTTGTTGATGTCTGTAAAGACAAACAATGAATCCAGAACAGATTATTCTTCTACATGTGCCTGTTGTTGGTCATTCAGCTGCTTCTCTCTCTCTTTCAGATTTAGGAGACTGAAAAACTCAATTTTCTCTCTACTACTGTACTTTCTGTAGGGCAGGCTGTCACCAGGGTAATCGTTTTTAACTCACTTTCAGATCTTCATTTAATATTTCAGAGCTTTCCATTTAGATTTTTCTGTTATATAAGCAAATAATCTTTCCCTCATCAGTATTCAATCATCTTAACATCAGTTACCAGGATACGGAGTCATTATGTTCCTTTATAAAATAAAATACAAAACTCAATGGAAAGCAAATATCAGGAAGTCAAAAACATAATACAGACTGAAATACATAATACAGCGTCAGTGGTTGTTTGAGGAAAATCACTTGATATGAATGTCTTAGTGCTTTAAGAGCATTTTTCAGAAAAACTTTACTATGTTACTAAAGTCTGTCCTCTCCTTTCACCATTTTCAAATTGTTTATAATAGACAGTTTCTTACTTTTTGCCTGATGGTCCAAGTTCACGACTGAAGACTGGATTATAATCTCCTAATTTGTCACTGTTCATGGACATAGAGCTGGATCCTTGAAACTCTGCCATGTTCCCCTCCAAAACACTCATCTTTAGGCTTCCTGGGAGAGAAACAAAGAACTGTGACTGTGAGCACGGCAGAAAAAAACATCAGAAATATTTTTAAAGAACGCCATAACTGGCAGAACAGGAAACACAGCACACACACACACACACACACACACACACACACACACACACACACACACACACAC
>NW_005188035.1:58637-61578 GCF_000239375.1 Pundamilia nyererei | reverse complement strand
ACACACACACACACACACACACACACACACACACACACACACACA
Organism: Pundamilia nyererei; assembly: GCF_000239375.1. Lineage (NCBI taxonomy): Eukaryota > Metazoa > Chordata > Actinopteri > Cichliformes > Cichlidae > Pundamilia > Pundamilia nyererei. Next base: position 61,533 of record NW_005188035.1, on the reverse strand, counting down.
CACCCTCCAGTTTACTCTCCTACAGCTCACTGAGAGACAGCTCAGCACAAGAAGTTAAAATGTCAGTCTCACCATTAACCAAAGATATAGTTTCATCCATCATGTTTCGTTCTTTTTCATTCTATGGTGCAACAAACTCGAGTACAGAAATAGACCCTAACAATTTCCAGCTTTTTGTTCCACCTTGAGAAACATTAATGTAATATCTTCCAGTAAGAAATACTTTTGCTATTTTTCCGACACCCCATAAATGCTCAGTAACACTCACCTTTTTTTTTCACTCGTCTGCTTCTATGACTGTAGAAACTGAAATTATAGTACTTTGTTTTCTCTTCACCTCAGCAGAGCAGCTCCTCCCCTCTCCACAGGAACTTGTATGACTACATTCCCAGTGTGCAAGAGAGATATCTTTGCTTGAAAACAACAAATATGAATGTAAATGACTAGACCTCCTACACACTGTCAATTAATATTTAATTCAATTCCCTTCTAGCATCTAATAATAACAACATTCATCTCAAGGCAATTTATATTGTAAGGTAAAGACCATACAATAATAAAGGGAAAAAAATAACCAAAAAAACCCTCAAAAATAACATCAAGACAAACTTATTTGAGCAAAGGAAGGTAGGAAGGAAACTCCAGCAGTATTAAGGCACATAGGATAGAACATTCCAGAATATTCCATGTGCTTAACAATTCCCCACCGTGTCAATGAAAGCAAAGCAAAAGCATGCCAGTAAAGAGTACTTGCCCAGTCTGTGCATTCTGTGACGTACCTTTGTGTAACCAGTAGAAACACAGCCACGCTAAATTTAGCCACACAATGAACAAAATAATGCAAACATGGAAAAGCTGATTCTGTGCACATCCAAGATCAGTGAGTTTTATGACTAAAGTGTAAGTGCAAATAGGCACCATCAGAAGAAAGTAGTGGAATTGACAGACACTGCACTAGTAGGGATAGTTTCAAAGCTTTATGGATGACAGATTCATGTTTTCAAATGACAGCGAGCAAACACTTGCACAGGGGAGCAAAAAATGACATACAGTGTCCGTGTGGTGTGACAGTGTGTGGTATGTGAGAATACAAGATGAAGATGCAGAGGTAGGAGGAGATTTAAAGAAAAAGTGAGCTCTTTTATTGAGCACATGAAGCTCAATAATCCAAATACAAGGGTGAAACACCAAACATTACAAAAAACAATGTGATGGTTTTAACTCTGACCGTTTAATGAAATGAAACCATTAATAGGAGCTGAGTTTTGCTATAATATCACATTATTATTTATATGTATAATGCATTGCTTAAAGTACACTACAAATCTTTTGTTTTGCCTTTTTTTTTTGTCACCATCAGCTTCAAACAGACCACCAATAACTGTAAGTCACTTTAGGTCCACTTCATGATTCACTGTGAAGAAGATGAGACTGAGAACACTTTATGATCTGTTCACATGATCATGAGTTCAGTTTTAACTATGCAAACCTGTGACTGTAGGAACTGTTGTTAGATAACGTCAGAAAATAATTACATCTCAGCTGTACCATGCAGGCAACATTAGTGCGCTCCAATAGCACATAGTACATAGTAGAGAGGTACAAACTCTAGCTCACCTAACAGTGGATTCATGGTTTTGTATCAACAGTGTAGATGTGTTGTAACTGCAAACATTTCTGTCACACACCATAACGTACGTTTACTTTCTTAGAAATGCAATTACAAATTACTTTGACACATTCAGCAATATAAGCACTGTGTATGAGCATAAATGTTGACAACAAGGTCGACCTCTTATTTAGAGACGTGGAGGATTGAATTCTCACCAGGTTAATTCTCATTGCAGACTAAAAGGGTTTGAAATCCAGACTTTTAGGTTTAAAATGAGTCTATATCTGCTTTTGCTACTAATAAATCATTTTGTATTATTAATCAAAATTAAATCAAAGTTTGAGTGATGATGACTGAGAAATACAGTTAATGTAATGAAATGGTTCTAATACCTGATCTTCTGACAAATCGAATGATTTTGTGTGTGTGCATGTGTGTGTCTGCTTATGTGCTGTCATTGTTTGTACAAGCGGGGAATTCAACAGTGGCACAGAGCCCAGATCTTGTCTGAGAACTTTAGTGCTTCGTGAGAATGACTAAGCAAATATTCACACAATGTTTAAATTTAACATGTATGATTTAATAAAAGAAATTAAATCATACATGTTTAATGAAAATGTCAGGGTTTTCCTATAGGTCTACAGAGGACCCATATGTGTGACTTCATCCCCGAGCAGCTGCTTTGTGAGTGGTTGTTCTTCGCTTACAGACGGGACAGACAGCGTGTGCAGCGCGCCTGATGATGTTTGAAAGATACCAAAGTGCAACTGCAGCTTTTCAAACGAACTGCAAAATAAATTTCCCTCATACAGTCTTGGTACTGGTAATTTTTCTCATACAGATGAGGCCTTATTTCTGTGCCCTTATTTAATTCCAGAGGTTTTTAAGGTTTATTTTTCCCTTGTTGACATGTAAAAGCCTATATGACATTTCTTTCATTTCACCGTCCATTAACCGCACAAAGAAGGCACCCTGTAACCCTTGTGGTGTCCTCGGGTCAAAATTGGTCCCTAGGTGAACGCCAAACAAGTATATGGGAATCCCGAGGACACAAAGTTCTTCATGACTGGGCCAAGTGTCTTCTTTTTTTGGAAATCAAAATATTGTCACCCTACCATATAGCGTTAAATGGAATAAAAAAATAAAAAAATAAAAAACGCCCCCTACTGGTGAAACTAGTATATGTATAGTATATGTTTATATTGTCTATCCTGTAAAATAGTCAGATGTCTATTCATATTAATGTACAGAATTCACCTGCTTGCTGCTACTACTGCACATATA
>NW_005188035.1:50283-58595 GCF_000239375.1 Pundamilia nyererei | reverse complement strand
TTTTTGCACATGTCGAGGAGCGTGTCAGGCTACATTTCACTGTGTGTTATACTTGTATAACTATGCATGTGACAAATAAAGAACCTTGAACCTTGAACCTTGAAACTAGAAGTTACAGCAAAGGAGCTGCAACTGTAAAACCTGCTGATTTCTAACAAATTACCACTTAGACGTAGGGACAGGCTGCATTTTAGCCACATGCTGACTAGTTTCAGTCTTTCTGAAAATATGTGAAATGTGCTTTTTTATTTGTGTGTTTAGTAGTTTTGTTTTAATATATGTGTTATGTGGGACAAACACATGTTGTTGTTCATATATTTTGATTGACTTCTCTGTGAAGAGAGGTAACTGGCACCTTTAAGAAACCTTTGAGTCAATCACAATTAGGCACGAAGAAAACTCTGACTTCAACCATATGTATATGTTTTATCTAATTCTTGTGGAATTGGTCTATCTATCTATTGCAGTTTCAGTAAAAAACAACTGAAATTTGTCATCATTCCACAGGGTGGTGCTGCAACACCGCAACGCAACGCAGTAGTAACCGCCGCTTTTACAATAGTTCACAGACAGTGAAGCAGTTTTGCGTTCTTTACATGACTGTATATGTTGTTGTGTCATGAATAGCAATAATCTGCAGAATCATTCTGGCTTTGGAATATTTAATTGAATTAAAAGATGAAGTAAAAATAGAGGTGGAGGATATGAGTGTGAAGGAGAAGGTGTGGAGGAGTCTCAGTGTGTCTACAAAGAGTGTGAGAAGGACAGAGCAGCAGCAGAGCAGTCCACATACATCGATTGACCCTTTGTCAGATTCTGAGTGACACAAAGGGGATGATGCTGCACTCTACACTGTGTGACAGTGGAGCTGTTCTCAGAGCAGCTCCTGATGCAGGAAATCCAGTATAAAGAGCAGCAGGGACTGCAGTCATTTCAGAGCAGCTGTGTAGTGTAGCCAGCTTCCTTTTAGTCTTGGTCGAGTGAACACAAAAAGTTTAAGTTCAGAGCAGAGATATTTAACATCAAGTGAGTTTCCTCTGTTGATTTTGCTCAAGTCCACAGTTAAAATAATCTGCAGAGAGTCCTGAATGCCTCATTACCGCAAAAAAGATTTAGTGATGGATTTCCTTCTGTTCCACTGAATTCATTTTTCACCTTACAATTCTACACACTATTGACAACGGGAGAAAAAATTCAAGCAAAAACATTCTTGAAATTGTTGCACATGTATGTGTGTGTGTGTGTGTGTGTGTTCCTAAAATAAAACATGTATTCAAATATTGAAGTATTTACAGTTTTTACCATGACACTCAGAATTGAGCTCAGCTGCACCCTGTTTCTGGTGATCACCTGCCAGACGTTCCTACAACTTGGAGTCCACCTGTGGTAAATTCAGTTTATTAGAAATGGTGTGATTTATTATGATTTGATAGGTTCCCATGTTTGACAGTGTATGTCACAGCACAAATCTAGCTACGAAGTAGTTGTAATTGTAGACAGGATTACATTGATCCATTCTCTTCCACTTATCCTAATCAGCATTGCAGAAGGTTGGGGGGCTAGGGCCTATCCCGGCTGCATTGGGGCGAAAGGCAGGGTACACCCTGGCTAACACAGACAACCATACACACTTACATTCACACCAATAAACCGAACCCCACTAATTGCAAATCTTTTGACTGTGGGAGAAACACGCAAACTCCAGACAGAAGGGTCACATGACATGATAGACCTTCTGTAAGATAATAATGCTAACCACCCTGCTGCCCCAGGCTAACATGGCAAAATGTAGAACAACTTAAGTGGTGTGAATACTTTATTTTTTTACTGCACAATACTTCTTTAACCAAGTACCTGTATTTTCTCTTTGTTCCACGATTACAAAACTTCAACATGACACAAACTTGATTGAACTGTAATATAACACAGCACTGAAAAACACACTGCTGGAGCTTTAAAGAACACCATAAACATGCAACATTAAAATTACTACAAAGTTCCATAGCAAAATAATAAAGTAGGACTGGCCAAGCAATGCCTGGCTTTTAGCTCCAAGACCAGCTAGAGAGCAGCCATAGTACTTCAAAGCAACATTCAACTCAGGAGAGAGGCAAAAAATAAGTGATCAGTAGTGCAAATAACATATTCCAGCACTTAATCCAAAGTTTAATGACTCTTCAAGGCACAGTCCTTATTTCTAGGAATGTGAGTATGCCAGTATTGACACATCCACTGGAGTTATTAGAGTCATCCAGAAAGTAAAGGCAAACAGCAGCAGCTGAAGTGAAAATGACACTGGCACAGTCTGGGGTCAAAGTATTTCCCCTCTGTCTTGTAATCCATCCACTGAAGAGAATTTCAGTAGTTTCTCAAATGCGTATCAATAAGTCAAAGCTTGACACTGAAGTTAAGGCCACACTGTCTTTGTCCCTTCTGGAACAGATTCAGGAAGTCTGGGTAGAGTCAGTCTTTGACTTAAAGAATCCCTCTGCAGACGTCACTGCGTGTCTCGATCTGTTCAAAAGTAAAAGATTTGTCTTAAAATGATTGTTGCGTACTCTTCACTTCCTTAAAGGACACCAAAAGTTTTACTGTATTTTTATTCACACACTGATGGGGTGCATTTAAAACATCATCATTGAAAATAACATTTTTGAGAACACCAAAAAGAAGGATTTAAACAGCTACAGTCAATGCAGACTGAAAACTCACTAATACCAATAGAAGCAATTACCAATTAATGAAGAGAATGAAGTCTTTTGAGTTATATTCACCAAATAGTGAAATCTTGCATAGATCCATCAAAGAAAACCAGTCTTCAAAAGCTTTGTGCAGAAAAAAAACATCCACACTAATGCAAGGTATCAATTATATATTAGACCTTAGAATGATATTTATAATTAAAAAGAGTTATCCTAAAATTACTATGAAAGTGAAAATACATAAATTAATCCCACTAAAAGATCTGAGCAATACTCACCCCAGTACAGCATCTAAAGCAAAGTAGAGGTCAGCCTGTAGGAACGGTGTGATACGATCAAGAAAAGCTTGCAGGAAAATGAAATGTTAAACCTTTGTTATATGACAGCCTTGTCCAGAAAAGATGCAGAAAAAGAAGTAATACTAAACAAATAATATTAAAAAGGACTATATATAAAGCCACTAGCAGGATTTGCCTTTGAAATAAACTCACTTTTTGTGTTAAACTGTTTCTGATCTGCCACTTGTGGGAGGTGTGGGTCCAGTAAGAAGTGAGCAGCTTGCTATTATGAATGTGTTAGAAATAACATTTCCAGCACATAACCATAGCCCTTGTGAAATGCATGCCAACAGGGATCTGAACGGGCTTGTATTTTGATGATCCCTAGGTTTTAAATGTGCAATTCAGCATTATTAGATTCTTAATGCTGTGAATAATGTTTAATGTGCACCATGTGCTCCTTAGTCTTTTGCTTTGTTTGCTCTGCAGACTCAGAATGAATGATAGTCACACTGATAAACAAAATTTAAAACATTTATTTTGTTCCTCAGTTGTGGAGTTAACTGACCTTAAGGTCTCCAGTCTACAGTGTGGACTCTCCAGGTAATCACACAGTTGTTTCATTCCTGATTCCTGTAGGTTGTCTCCTATTAGATCCACATGTTTCAGATAGGGGGGGTTGGACTTCAGAGCCCGGACCAGAGCAGCACAGCTGATCTCTGACAAACTGCAATTCTCAAATCTGAATAAAGAATAGAACATGTAGAAAAAATAATTGGTAATGTAATCTGATGTTCTAAGCTTAGTATTATTATGTCCTAATGAATTAGTTTTTTTGAACATAATACATGATTATCATCATGTCAGTCTCCTGCATATATCATCCAGTTATCAGCATACCATCCAAACACCTATTCATCCCAAACACATTAATCGCATGTTGGATTAAATACTGTTTTTTAATATCAGAATAAATCAAATCAAATCAATCTTATTTATATATTACTTTAAAGACAACAACTGTTGACCAAAGTACTGTACAACTGAATAATCAGATACAATTTAAAAGGAAAGTAAAGTCAAGGATAAGAAAATTATAAGAAAAAAATAATGACAGCCTCAAACCGACTTGAAAGCCAAGGAGTAAAAATGGGTCTTTAGACGTGTTTTAAAAGAATCCACGTTGGAGAGGTTGTGATATGTAAAGGCAGTTTATTTCACAGTTTCGGAGCAGTCACAATCTGACAAGTAGAAGCATTTGGTCTGCAGATGGACCAAATGCTTCTAGAGACTTATTACATAAGCTTGCAATAATCAAGTACGCATCTAATAAAGTTACAGACTAATTAATGCTAAGTGCAACAACTTGCAACATTCAGCAGCACAATCACCTCTCTAGACTGATTATATATAATCAAACTCCGGAATTGCTTTTGTGTTTTGTCCATAGTGTTTAAACTAGAGGATTGCCAGCCACTGACAGCATTTTTTGACAAGATTCACAATAATTTCAAGACTCCTAGGATATAAAAACAGTAAATAGATCAAAAGAAAAAGAACACACAGAAAAGTTCTCCATACTGGATTTAAATTGTGTTTTTTTCCCAATGTGATAATTATCTTTTTTTTTAGCAAAAGTAATAAATAATAACAAAACATACAATTTGCACATCCTAAAATGACACATCCAAATTTGAGTTCTTCAACAAGGTTTGCACAACTTTATCAACTTTATCATTTATTCATTGACCCTGCTTAAAAGCACACTTCTTCTGTCCCCTTCATATTTCCAGTTGTCCAACTTTGGACACCAGATTAGACTTACTGGTGCAATGTTGAGGTGAAGGTTATTACATTGCTGTACCTTAGTGTAGGATTTGCCCATTATTATAAGTGCTTTTATAGTTTATAGTTAGGGTTATAGTTTGAACTTTGTAGTTAAAACTATTGAAAGACCTTCAGAAATAACAACATATTCCTTTAACTAACCTGAGTGTCTCCAATCTGCAGTTTGGTTGCCCAAGACTAGCAAACAGTGTCTCTGCTGAATCCTCCAGGTTGATTGAACTCAGGTGCAGCTCTCTCAGATGGGAGGGGTTGGACATCAGAGCTGAGGTCAGAGTTTTACAGTGGTTCTCTGAGAGCCAAACATCATGAAGTCTGTGTTGACATATGTGTCAGAACATATGTTATTATGAAGAAGTAACATTATGTTTACTTCATGCACTTGTTGAAAAACAACTGGACACTTTCTCTTCACATCTGTGTTTCCACTGAAGTGTTTGTTTGACAAAAAAGTTAATTACCTCAGTCTCTGTCAGATTTTGTATTTTGATTTAATGTGCAGAAAAAAGGACAGAAAATTGGTTCCAGTCAGGCTTCCACGTAGTCATCCAGTGTAATGTGATCTAGCACCAACTCCTTAACCATAGGGGTCAAGGTTTAATTGGATGTTTCTCACTACTTTTGATTTTTCTTTTTTATTACCTTAAAAGTTATTTAGCTTACTTTGAGTGGACTCCGTTTTTACAACATCTGTGAGGTTAAAAAGTAATTTTTTTAATGGTGAAAACCAGAAACATGTTTATTGAACTATTTCTAGACCTTGAAATGCAAATATAAACCATGAAGTTAAAAAACCTATGTGCAAATTTAGAAAGGAAACAAACAAACATTTTATATTAAAATGCAGGCAATTCTTTAAGTGTTCCTGTGTTTGTTTCTTTGTTTGTTTGTTTTTATACAAGTATTTACAAAACAGTCAGATGTCACAGTTATTCTGTACCACCCCGCAACTGATATCTCAAGTCTCTAATGAATCACTGGAACAGTGTAATAAGAAAACAAGAAGGTTTTAGTCAGAATAATTTAAGAACTAACCTACTGATGTAAAGTGATTTATAATGTTAATCACATCTGGACTCACCGAGCCTTTCTGCAGTTCTTCACAGCTGCAATTAGTCTTTGCCGTCCCTCCTGTGATGTATTGTAGTTCACCAGGTCCAACTCATCCAAAACATCTGACATGAGCAACATATATGCCAGACCCGAGCACTGAATTCCAGAGAGTTTCTTCTGTGATTTGTTCTGTGACTTCAGGAAGTCTTGGATCTCCTCATATACCGAAAGATCATTCATCTCCATCAGACAATGGAAAATGTTGATAGTTCTGTTAGGACACTTGTCATAAGTTGTAATCTCCTTCAAGTTGTTGATGACTCTCTGGATCGTTTCTGGACTGTTCACTGTCTGACCCAGCAGACCTCCTAAGAGTCTCTGGTTGGACTTCAGAGAGAGGCCATGAAGGAAGCGAACAAACAGTTCCAGGTGGCCACTCTCTATGAGGAAGAATTTATCTATGACTGTAATCAGAAAGTCTTCTAGAGATGAGATGTCCTCTCTCAGGAAGTTCTGCAGCACCTCTGTCTTCCTGTTGGTGTAACAGTGGAACATGTAGACAGCAGCCAGAAACTCCTGAATGCTCAGATGAACAAAGCAGTAAACTGGTTTCTGGAAGATCACAGACTCTCTTTTGAAGATCTCTGTACAAACTCCTGAGTACACCGAGGCCTCTGTAACATCCAGACCACACTGCTCCAAGTCTTCTCTGTAAAACAGGATGTTCTTTTTCTGCAGATGTTCAAATGCTAGCTTCCCCAGCTTCAGAAGAACCTCCCTGTCAGCATTGGTGAGCTGTTTTCGTCTCATCTCTTTTCCCTTGTGGTACTTGTGCTTTTTCTTTGTCTGAACCAGCAGGAAGTGTGAGTACATGTCAGTCAGGGTCTTGGGCAGCTCTGCTCTCTCCTCTGTAGTCAACATGTGCTCCAGAACTGTAGCAGTGATACAGCAGTAGACTGGGATTCCACACATAATGTAAAGGCTCCTGGATGTTTTCAGGTGGGAAAGGATTCTGCTTGATAGCTCTTTATTTCTGAATCTTCTCCTGAAGTACTCCTGCTTCTGAGAGTCAGTGAAGCCTCGAACTTCTGTCATCCTGTCAACACATTTAGGAGGAATCTGACTGACTGCTGCAGGTCGGGAAGTTATCCAGATGAGAGCAGATGGAAGCAGATTCCCCTCCATTAGATTTGTCAGCAGCTCACTGATGGTTGACTTCTGTGTGACATCAAACACAAGCTTCCTGTTGTTGAAATCCAGCAAAAATCTGCTTTCATCGAGGCCATCAAAGATGAACAAAAGATTACACACAGTGAGCTTCTCTGCTGTGACGCTCTGTAATGTTGGATAGAAAACATGGATCAGCTCCAGGAGACTGTACTGCTCATCTCTGACCAAGTTCAGCTCCCTGAATGAAAGCAGAACCACCACACTGATGTGTTGGTTTTCTAAGCTCTCTGCCCAGTCCAGAGCGAACTTCTGTACCAAGAAGGTTTTTCCAATGCCAGCAACACCATATGTCAGAACCACTCTGATGGGTCTTTGTTGGTCAGGTAACACCTTAAAGATTTCCTGACAGCTGATTGGTGTTTCACAGAGGGTCTTCTTACAAGCGCTCTCCACCTGCCTCACCTCATGTTGGAAGCAAAATTCTTTATTCTGTCCCTCTATGATATAGAGGTCAGTGTAGATCCTGTGGAGGAGAGTTCCACTTCCTGTTTTATCAGGTCCTTCAGTTACACGTTCACATCTTCTCTTCAGAGTGACCTTTAGTGCATCGGAAACTTTCTGCAGACCATCATCTGTTGACAGAAAGAAAAACAAGAGGACTAGAGGGAAAACAGACAGTTTAATCTGTGGAAAACTTTCATTCTTCCACAATAAGAAGTACAGTTTAAAAAAATACATCAGCAGAAGGTCTTTATTTGTAGACAGCTGTTCTTACTGGCTGCCTGCAGACCAGGTCTGCTTCTGGATCTTTCTCCACACTGGGGACAGAAGGGGTGTCTTGATGAATCTCTCAGGACATCTTGACACAAAGCACAGTAAGACACCAGCTTTCCCTTAAAAGGGTGACTCCTGTTCTTCACTCTGTGGACACCAAATAAAATTTATTCTGACCAAAGAAAATCAGTAATGTCAGAAATACCAAATTTTAATATCAACACTGGCTTCCAAAAACATCTTTTTTATGTGTTAGGTGTATTGTTATTTTTAATTTATGTTCTTCTTTGAGCTCTAGAAGGAAAATAAGTTTGTTCTAGTTCAGTTTCAAGAAATCACTTTTAGAATAGAATAGAATAGAATAGAATTCAACTTTATTGTCATTGCACATGCACAGGTACAGGGCAACGAAATGCAGTTTGCATCCATCCAGAAGTGCTTTAGTGATATAGGTATATTACAATATATATTAGCAATAGTATAGATATGT
>NW_005188035.1:42933-47800 GCF_000239375.1 Pundamilia nyererei | reverse complement strand
GTACTAAACACAAAAATCAAAGACTTTTGGCACAGATTACACATTGATCAGTAATAAAGACACGGACCTGCTCATATTGCTGTGCATTGCTTCTAAATCTAACCTCAGAAATTGTGAGAGATTCATAGATATTGTTAGATTTCATAATAACAAAGTTCTGTGTGTTAAGACCTTCAGCAAAAACAGTCATTTACTTTATGTCCTAGGGTAAGGACCTAGTGTAATCCTTTCAAATCATTTTTGAATTCTTAGTTAATATTTATGAGTTTCCAGTTAAGCTAACTCCACGTGTGCATGTCTTTGGACTGTGGGAAGAAGTCGAAGTACCCAGACCGAACCCAAACAAACAAAGGGAGAACATGCAAACTTCACACAGAAAGACCCTCCACCTGTGGAATTAACCTTCGGACCTTCTTGCTGTGAGGCTACAGTTCTAACCACCATGCTGACGCAGGCTTATTATTGCTTGAAGAATAAATGATGCTGCGTCATCAAGACTGGTGTGGTTCTGCCTACTTCCTGCTTCTGAATGTGTTGTGTTTTAAGTTGTTTGATCTGGTCGCTGTAGGGGTGGGAAGCCTTTTTCTCTTAAAACGGCAAACTTCTCCTCCCTTCTTTTTCTCCCCATCCCCGGCTGCCTCCCTCTTCCCGCTCCAACACACCCACCCACACAAGTAGGGCGGTGTGTCACCAGGATGCAGGGGAGGCATCCCCCCCGGTCCCCTCCTGGCTACCCATGCCTCAATTTTATTCCACAACTTAGACATCCACATTACTCACACTCTCATAACACATACATATAGGGCCTTGGGGGTGGGCAGAGGACGGTCTGTGTATTCAACCCCACCTCTGGCCCCAGTGCCCACCTCTCAATTTTAAATCCATGTAGACATTGAGGGTTCTCGGGAGGGGCCGTGCTAACACCTGCTGCTCTCTGGCAGCAGCACCATGCTCACCATGCTTTTAAATGCACTTTAGAACAACACGCAGCAACACTACACATGAGCGAGAGGAGGGAGGTATGGGGTCTTCACACACCCCTGTTCTCTGCTGGCCATCGGGCGGGGGGGCTGGGAGGAGGTGTTGGCTGTCCGATTGGGATCTGGGATGCGGGGCTTCCCTGCTGCTGCGGAGCCTGGGGCGGTCTGCTTGCCTCCACCCCGGGGGAAAGGGTAACATCTCCTGGGTCTAGGTGCCGTTTCCCCCTCCAGGGGCGAGGGTACCTGGACCCGGGGTATAGAGTTTTTTTGCGGAGTGTGATTCTGTGTACAGTGTCCATGCATGTCTATCCCTAAGTTGGGTGAGTGCTGAGTATTTGTATATGTGTGCATGAGAATGGGAATGCATGTTTGTGTCTGTGTGTGCCTGTTTGTCTGTGTCTATATGTCAGGTCGGGTCTTACACTCCACCTCTCTGGGAACTCCCAGGCCCTCCCAGGCCTATCTCCCCTCACCACACTCCCTGCCGGTAACTGATGCCCTCAGGCGTCGGTGCGTTGGTGGTTCTTGCTGTCCGGGGCTGGGCGCTCAGGTATGTACCAGCTCACTCCCGGTGACTACTTGGCGGGGCTTGGTGCCTGTTGCCCGGTCAGGTCTCTTCCGGGGCAAAGGGGGCCCTCGGGCCTCCGGCCTCTGGGCCTGCGGCTCGGTTCACTCTGGCACAGCTGGCTGCCGGCGGGCACGCCACCGCAGCAGTTAATCTGCTGTTTACACTTAGCTAGATTAACGTGATGGTGTTGTGTTTAGTATGTTGCTCTGTTTTGTTTTTTTTTTGCTTGTTTTCTCTTCTTTTTCTCTCAACAGGTGATCCAGGAGATTTTTTTTCTCTTCTCTCTCTTTTTAAGTGCCCTTTCTCACTGTACCTCTTCCCTTTTTTTCCCCCTCTTCCCTTCTGTTTTTCTTTTCCTTCATCTTTCTTTCTCCTTTTCCTATCCCTCAGTCATGTCTGCCCCGCTGTTCTAGGAATCCATCCTACCTGGAAAAACATCCTACCCAATGTTTCTGCGCAGACGTGGCGCATGCGCACAACACCAACGCCAAATTACTTTTTCTCTCACCCATCCGGAATACTTATGGTTATGGTTATGGTTAGGGTTAGGTTTAATCTCAAGTCACCATCAAATTATAATACGGGTAGGATGTTTTGTCAGAGTAGGATGGTTTCTCAGAACACCATCTGTAACAACTGAAAATAAAATAAATAATAACAAAGGTTGATCAAATGGACCAATACGGCAAGGCCGTAATGATCCATTTGGCAAAGTAAATCCATTGGGTATCCTTGTTGGTCTTCAGACAACAATTCTGACGGCTAAAGAACCAAATGGGACAGGCACAAAAAACAAAAAACAAAAACAAAACTGCAAACTTTTTGGCAGCATTTGGAGTTTCCTTTGGAGCACTGGAGCCATATTTTGTGTTTCACTCTGGTTTCCCCTAGGCCAGAGTGTAAAATCATTGGGGGCTCACCCTTGCCATTTCCCTCTTTTTAGATTCAGGTAAGTGCAATAGGTATTTCTTGTTTGTTTCTACATATTTTGATGCTTACTCCAAAACCTTTTCATGTTCAAACACTGCTGAGTGTGAGGAAAGAAGAGCTGTGGCAGCTTGTAGCTTTCGAAGCTGGGTAAGAGAGCTGTTGGTGGATGTGGCTGTTACAAATGGAGCGGGTTAAGGTGATGTGGAGCCCTTATCTACCTTCTCCCATAGCTTCTCCAGTCCGACAATGGTAGTTGGCTGAGGAGCTGATGTTCTGCATTAGAAAGTGGAGGCTTTGCATCTTGTGGTAAAAGTTTTAGAGCATAGGTGTCAAACTCTGGCCCGCGGGCCAAATTTGGGCCGCAGCCTAATTACATTTGGCCCGCAAAGCCATACCAAATTATTATTAGAGCTGGCCTACTGGTATTATACAGCTAATATATATATTGTTTAATATTAAGCTTTGCTTGTTCCATATTCAGTTTTTCAGCAAAACTTGTTTGAGTCCATAAGACAAGATTCATTCTTATATCTGGAGGACGATTTCTTTTTTCAATAAATATTAACGTTAGCCCGCGACTTTGTTCCAGTTTTGAATTTCGGCCCACTGTGTATTTGAGTTTGACACCCCTGCTTTAGAGCTTTAATACCAGCCTAGTAACTTGACCCAGTCTTCAGTCACACTACAAGCCATACAATCTCCCCATGATGGCTTTGATGAGAGCAAGCACATTAAATTAGTACCACCATTTAGAGAATATGAGGTTGATTCATAGTTTGCTGTATTTGAGCATATTGACAAAGCTTTGAACAGCAAAGGAAGGTCGGGTAAAGCTCAGGTGTGTACTTGCCTCTCAGTTGGCTAAAGCTTGGAGTATGATGTGGTTAAGGCCAAAGTATTATTTTTAGAAATATTTTAAGAAATTCTTGCCGGAGTGTGTAGTAGTCTATTTAAATGAACAAAAAGTTTAGTATCTCTCTTTCACTGAGTGGCAGTGTGGTGGACCAAGTTCCAAACACCAAGGGATACCATGCTAAGGGTTCTGTGGCACGATGCTGTGTAGTACCTTTTTCTGACCACTCATACTGTGGCTCAGATTTGTCGGTGTAGTGATATAAAAATGAGTAAATTGTTTGTTGCACTCTGGTTTCCCCTAGGTCAGGACATAACAAGAGTTTTGGTCAGAGAAGAAAGAAGCCATTACTTTAATAAAATGTTGCCATTTATTTCTACAAATCTTGGAAGATAGAACTTAGCCCTGCTTTTGGAAGAATAGTGTCTTTATTAGCCAAATAATTTATTCTTCCCAAACCAGTCTTTTTATATCTTTTGATGTATAATCAAATGATCAACTCCACTCTACAAATAATTATGCAATAATATCAAAGACTGCAAAAACAAAAAACATCTTTAGTTTAGCTTATAAGAGAAGAAGTCTCTTACTTTGTGACTGAGGGTCCAGGTTCATGACTGAAGACTGGAGGATTATCTCTGGAAATGTCACTCTTCATGGACATGGAGCTGGATCCTGGAAACTGTGTTCTGTGTTTGTGCTGCTGATGTCTGGAAATAAATGTAGAATGAAACACACATTGTTTTTATGCATGCTCCTGTTGTTAGCCATTGAACTGCTTGGTTCTTCATTTCAGATTCACAGGACTGAAGCACTGGTTGCTTTCACAACACCACTGTACTTTCTATAAAATAGGCCATTGCCAGGGTTTCAATCTAGCTACCACCATGTAGTTACAGCAGAAGTAGTCTATTACTTTGTGCCTGAGGGTCCAAATTCATGACTGAAGACTGGAGGATTATCTCTGGAAATGTCACTCTTCATGGACACGGAGCTGGATCCCAGAAACTCTGCTTTGTGTCTGTGCTGGTGACATCTGAAAGCACAAACAAAGTGAAGCACACATTGTTCCTTTGTATGTTCCTGTTAAGCAGCTTCCCTCAGTATCAGATTTTAGGCTAAAACACTGAATGTTCTCAAAACTACTGTACTCGCTGTAGGAGAGTTAGGCACCAGGACCATCCTTTTAACCCACTTTTGAATCCTTACTTAATATTTTTTAGTTTGTATTTCCATTTAGGGTTAACATTGTCACATTAACCCTGGAAATGTCACTCTTCATGGACATGGAGCTGGATCCTGGAAACTGTGCTCTGTGTTTGTGCTGCTGATGTCTGGAAACAAATGTAGAATGAAGCACACATTCTTCTTGTGCATGTTCCTGTTTTTAGCCATTGAACTGCTTGGTTATCATCATCATCATCATCATTTATTTATTTATATAGCACTTTAAAAACACACCTGGTAGACCAAAGTGCTGTACAATACTAATATGCACATAATAATAAAACCAAACATAGCAATAAAGTTAAAAAA
>NW_005188035.1:7528-9117 GCF_000239375.1 Pundamilia nyererei | reverse complement strand
AATAAAAAATGCCAACTCACTGATTTGATCGGGGCAATAGTGCCTAAAATGTTGCAGAATTTTGCTCAGAGATCTTTTACTTTGTGGTCATCTTAGACGAGTAGTTTTATGGACAAAAATCACCAGGTCATTCAGTGTTCCCTTAGTGCTAATGTGTAAGAGATGTTGGTGTACTATAACTGAAGTAATGTTGTTAAGTCTAAAATATTTAGTCAGTCATTTGTTTAATAGTAATTTAACATTATATAATTCACATATAAAACTACCCCTCCGCGAATCGCTACCTGCTTTAGTGCATTGTGTGTAGAGATGGAATAAGACTGTAACATGACATAATGTGGAACCAGTTGAGTGTTCTGAATACCTTCCAGATGGACTGTACTCCTTTAACAAATATATGTATTTTCCATATACTGCAAAATTACAAAACAGGAATCCCATTTAATCCAGTATGTGGTGACAAACCCTTTTCTGAATTGTAACATAGCGCTGAAAAAAACACTGCTGTATCAGTAATAAATCACCCCAAGCAAGACAATGTTCAACAGTGAAATTACAGCAGTGAAATTATTAAAATGTCTCATTGTAGAATAATAAACAAGGACCTGCACGATGAAAGTCTGCTTTTTAGTTTGAAGACTAGCTAGATGAAAGCTATTGTACCTCAAAAGTATCCTTCAACTCAGGAGAGTATCTTGGGGTATGAAACTCAGTTGGTCCTTGGGTGTGAAACGAGTGCAATGAAACCTGTATCACAAGATTTTTCTTGGAAATAAATCAAAACTCAAGACAAAATGTCGTTTAGCTGGGTGAGCTGAATGTTTTAGAGTGTAGGAAAGTCAACAGTCTATTAACGACACACTAACTAGAGTTATACGAGTCATCCATCAAGTAAAGGCATACAGCAGTGCTGAAGTGGAAATTACCTCAGCACACTCGGAGGTGTTTTACCTCAGTCCTGTACTCCATCCACTGAAGAGAAGTTCAGCAGTTTCCAAAGACCTTATCCATGAACTGAAGCTTGACATTGGAGTTAAGGCCACACTGTCTGAGTAGAGTCACACTTTGACCACTGATTTCTTTCAGGGTCACTCTGCAGGAATCACTGCATGACTTGATCGGATTAAGATTAAAAGATTGATACATATGCTTCACATCATTTATTAGGAAAACAGTCATTTCATTTTCACCACAGAGAGGAACGACACATTTGCTTCTTAACTCTGAAAATAAACAGACATCAAACATTTTTGTGATTCATGAAAGAAATAAACTTATTCTATTTGTGAAATGGCTAATACACATGTCACATCAAACATGATAATCATGGGTAAATATGAATTTAAATATCAAATGTTTGCATTTAATCATAGTGTTTTTCTTCATGTTTTTTGGGGAACAGGAGTTATTTTATTTCAGGTGTCCATAATATCTATGGCAGCTCATCAAAAGGTCAACAATTAAATTAAAAAGAATGAAATCTTTTGAGGTAAACTCACCAGATGCTGAGATTCTGCATAGATCAGGCAAAGCAAGTTGGTCTTCAAAAGATTTTAATACAGAAACATCCACAGACATGCACATCAATG
>NW_005188035.1:4990-6945 GCF_000239375.1 Pundamilia nyererei | reverse complement strand
CTCGGCTGGCCTGGGAACGCCTTGGTGTTCCCCCAGATAAGCTGGAGGAGGTGGCTGGGGAGAGGGAGGTCTGGGCTTCTCTGCTTAGGCTGCTGCCCCCGCGACCCGGCCTCGAATAAAGCGGATGAAGATGGATGGAATATTATGTATAATTATAATTATAATTATAATGAGTCATCTTAAAATTCTCTTTAATACTCTTGGAATTGACAGTGAAATACATAAATTGCAAGGTATCTGGATAATACTCACCACAATACAGCATCTAAATTGAAGTCACTCTGCAGGAACACAATGAGACAGGACCAAGAACAGGAAAACATTAATTGTTACATCTTTTTGTTAACAAAGTGAGAAAAGACACTAAAAAAGTCATACCAATCAAACAACATTAAAACTGAGTATAAGTGCATCCAGGATTTGTATTTGTAATGAACTCATTTTTGGCTGCTATTACTGATCAGCCAGTGCTTCTTGGTGTAACATGTTAAGATGTAGGTCCAGTAAGAAGTGAGCAGCTTGCTATTGTGAATGGGAGAGAAGTAACATTTCCTGTCATATTTAGTTTTGATAAATTCACAGTTCATCTGTTTTCAAGAAGGAATTTTCTGTTTCTGAGAACATAATGGCTATAAAATATTTATTTACATTTGCCGCATTTGCAGTTAGAAGCCATGCAGTGTCAAATCCAGGTCTCTATCAAAAAGCTATACGCACTGTACTTAAAGAGCTGCTCTGCTCCTGTTTACTGTTTTCCACAGAAAGAGGTGGGTGTAGTGCCCATTCCAGTTTGACTTGAATCCACAGACACTGAAAGGAGTTTCTAACTAGAGGTAATCAGACATGGTTAAAAAAAGATATGTGTGTTGTTTTGGACAGAAGTCCAGGAATGTAGATTCTGTGGACATGTGAAACTAACAATTCAGAAACTTTTAGGACACGAGACCTTTAAATGTGCAGTTCAATGTTACCATATAAACTGCATATTTAAAGCTTTTTTCTCTAAAAAGAGGAGTAACTTTAACTTTTGTTACTGTGGATGATCACAAAGTCAGCCTTCTACACACATCCTTATTGTCTTTGTATGTGTGGTCGTTTTTTCTGCAGACACACTGATAAACAGAAACCAAAGAAATGTTTTTCCTTCATAATCCAAGTCAAGTGAACTGACCTTTTAAACTGTAGTTTGCAGTGTGGACTCTCCAGGTAATCATACAGCTGTTTCATCCCTGCGCCCTCCAGGTTGCATGCTATTAGATCCAGACGTTTTAGATAGGGGGGGTTGGACTTCAGAGCACTGAGCAGAGCAGCACAGCTGTTCTCTGGCAAAGTGCTGTTCTCAAATCTGAATAAAAATCATGTGAATTACAGAGTGTTATTTTACTAAATTACCTTTATCTTTTGAGAAACCAAGTAAACAGCTAATTGAGGTGCAAACTATACAGAATATTGTCAAGTGCAAACATGCAAAAACACACACACACACACACACACACACATTTGGTACTCGGCAAACCCAGTGTTTTGTGTTTTCAATGCACATGAAATTAATTAGTTAACTAATTAATTTCGTAAGTCTAATTGATTAATTAATTAGTTCCCGAGGGTCTTTCGTAAGTCAAAAATTTTCGTAACCACGCTTGCACAGCACACTTTGTAACCATATATAGTAATTTGTCTTAGTTAACACTGCAACAAGCTTTATGAATATTCACTCTCTGAAGGTATAAACCCAAGACTTGAACATGCCCCGAACACCATTGTGACACACAATAACATGACATGGGGTGGTACAACCTGACACTGACTGGACAGAAAGACACAGACTAAATACACACAGGGGGTGATCAAAATAAAATGAAACACAAAAACACTGGGTCACCCAGAACCGTGACAGGGTTTTTAGTTGTTTCACAGTCTGGTCACTGCTTAGTCAGATATTTAGTTTTGCCCCA
>NW_005188035.1:2477-4061 GCF_000239375.1 Pundamilia nyererei | reverse complement strand
AGACATTGACAGCTCTTCTTAAACCTACAGAACCCATCATACAACTGGTACACATGGATTAGAACTAAATAATGCTTTTAGAGTCAGTTTATTCCACTTGTTTATTTTTATCTTTAAAATGTCAGCATGCAGGGTCTGAAACCAGCTGTCTGCAGGTTATTAGTCGGCTGCTCTAAACTCAGGTGTTTGTCCCACCCACATTATCCCCCTAATATTTCCAGCTGTCATGGTTACTGGTACAATACTGGGCTGAAGATTTTTAGATTCCTGTAATTGTGTGTATGATTTCCCAATATTATACGTGCTGGATTTGAAGGAATCAATTAAAATATATCTTGTTCATTTAAACAGTTCCCACAATCACCCACTAAAATCGAGGTCCTGAATGAATAAAGTTAAGGTATACTATTGGAACCACAAAATAAATTAAAAAAATAAAGTTGGATCGGTGCCTCTGCATCATCTGTCTAACAGCACTGCCGTTGGGTTATAAGGACATCACTTCACAGTTCAAAAGACCTTCAGAAATAACAACAGATTCAGTTAACTGACCTGAGTGTCTCCAGTCTGCAGTTTGGATGCCCCAGACTAGCAAACAGTGCCTCTTCTGAATCCCGCAGCTTGATTGAACTCAGCTGCAGCGCTCTCAGATTGGAGTTGTTGCATATCAGAGCTGAGGTCACAGTTTTACAGTGATTCTCTGAGAGCCAAACATCATGAAGTCTGTGTTGACATATGTGTTAGAAAATATGTTATTATGAAGAGGACACATTATATTTACTTCATACACTTAATGAAAAACAACTGGACACTTTGTCGTCACATCAGTGTTTCAATTGATCTGAATGTTTGACATGAAAAATTATTTATTCTCAGTCTCTGTCAGACCCACCGATTTTTAATCTTTCTTTAGATTTAATATGCAAGCCAGGGAGAGAAAAGAGGGACAGTATTCAGGAATAAGCATGGCATAAATTATTTATCATAAGTCTGGTTTTACTTCACAACCTAAAACCTGGTAAATAGTTTGAAGTTTGCACTTTTGGCACAATTTGAATGGAGACTCGGCAAGGCTGCATCATGCTGCTACATTGTCTTCCATCTGTCGTGTGATTTGGATGTGCAGATGCATTCGTCGACTATTACGTGTTAGTCTCTTTCGCATATGATCGGTGGTTTATGGCCGCTCGTAGTGATGTTGTCAAGATTTATTAAATAGATGATGTTGTTGGATAAGATAAAAGGTCTATATATCTATGACTTTACTCAGATTTCACAGAGTGTATATTTGTTAGTAATTTGATTTGAATTATTTTGGATGAGGATAAAGTGTAAGATAATGGGGAATTTCAGTTTTTACTTTACAATTTTGTTTAGTGTAATGTTTACAGTTAAGTTGTATTTTCTTTCCTTATTTCGTTTTTATGTTCTGTTCCTTTAATACATCGTAATTGTGCACAGGGGGAGTGGTCACAATCGGCACTGTGGACTAACGGGGCTTTAACTAGCTGTGGAGTCAAACAGTTTTCTTACCATGTTTGGCAGTGTGCAGAACATTCAGACATATGACAATATGAGAGCATG
>NW_005188035.1:0-1463 GCF_000239375.1 Pundamilia nyererei | reverse complement strand
ATGGTCCATTTGGTAAAGTAAATCCGTTGGACATCTTTCTTTGCCTTTAGACAATAATTCTGATGGCAAAAGAGCCAAACGGGACAGGCGGGGAAAAAAGAACATTCAGACTACTGTGATCTCAAGACTGTGAAAATAAATGTTTGTGTGTTCAACTACAAGCGGACTTGGTGGATGATTTTCAACTGCACAAGGACACATGTACAGCCTGACTACCAGCTACTGTTTCCGCAGCAATAGTTGTACTGCTGAAACCAAGTCACTATGACTACATTCAGTGTTATCCCATCCTTTTCACATGTGGCCACAATGGCTGCTTCAACTGAAGCTATTGACATGCAAAAAATTAACTAACCAGAAAATTATTTAGTAAAAAATAGTTTTTTATGGGATTTAAGTAGCTTTAAAAGACACTCTTAAACTGACATTTAATGGTTCTAATAAATAAATAAATAAATAAAATAAATAACAGGAACAGTGTAAAAAGAATCATGAGAATGTTATAGTAAGAATCATTTAAAGAACTAAACTATAAATCTACTCTAATTTATATTATTAATCACATCTGGACTCACCGAGCCTTTCTGCAGTTCCTCACAGCTGCAACAAGTCTCTGTCGTCCCTCCTGTGATGTGTTGTATTTCATCAGATCCAACTCATCCAAAACCTCCTCTGACATCTGCAGCATATATGCCAGAGCTGAGCACTGAATTCCAGAGAGTTTCTTCACTGATTTGTTCTCTGACTTCAGGAACTCTTGGATCTCCCGATGTACCGAAAGGTCATTCATCTCCATTAGACAGTGGAAGATGTTGAGGCTTCTGTCAGGACACTTATCATAAGTTTTAATCTCCTTCAGGTTGTTGATGACTCTCTGGATGATTTGTGGACTGCTCTTTGTCTGACCCAGCAGACCACCTAAGAGTCTCTGGTTGGACTTCAGAGTGAGGCCATGAAGGAAGCGAACAAACAGTTCCAGGTAGCCGCTGTCACTTAGGAAAGATTTCTCCATGGCATTGCTCAAAAGATCTTCCAGAGATGAGATGTCTTTGCTAAGGAAGTCCTGCAGCACCTCTGTCTTCCTGTTGGTGTAACAGTGGAACATGTAGACTGCAGCCAGAAACTCCTGAATGCTCAGATGAACAAAGCAGTAAACTGGTTTCTGGAAGATCACAGATTCTTCTTTGAAGATCTCTGTACAAACTCCTGAGTACACCAAGACCTCTGTGACATCCAGACCACACTGCTCCAAGTCTTCTTGGTAGAAAACGATGTTTTCTTTCTCCAGATGTTCAAATGCCAGCTGCCCCAACTTCAGAAGAACTTCCCTGTCAGCATTGGTAAGCTTCTGTACACCTGTCCCATGCCCTTCAGAGTATTTGTGCTTTTTCTTCTTTATCTGAACCAGCAGGAAGTGTGAGTACATGTCAGTCAGGGTCTTGGGCAGCTCTGCTCTCTCCTCT
>NW_005188034.1:108013-112797 GCF_000239375.1 Pundamilia nyererei | reverse complement strand
CTGCGACACCTCAATGTACAAAAATAGGAAAATACTTCCTAAACAATTCCCAAATCTGCCACAAGATGGCGATCCAGGACAAGGAATAAAAGCATTGCTGCTCAGCCATACCTCCACCGTGACTATGGTTCATTAACCACATCACACAGTAATGTTCAAAGTACTAATCAAATAATCAGCCGTGTCTGAAAGTAATTACTAATTATAATTAGAAGCCTTTTATAAAACTATGGAACGACACTGTAGAGCAGCTACACCTTCAGATGCAAAGACAAATATGGACAAAAATGAAGTCTATAAGCAGCAACCAGCAAACTCAGTGATGTCGTATTCTGCATTCACAACACAAGCAACGTGGCGAGCACATAAAAGGTGTGAGGGCTGTGTGTGCTCCACTACGGGCCCTGCAGTTTGGTCTGTTGTCAGATGGATACGACCGTCTGTGGGCAACTCTGCCTTGGTTATTTTTAAATGTGCTCTATAAATAAACTTGACTTGACTTGAACTCTGGCTCTGCTGTTGTCGGCCCGCGAGCCAGCTGTGAAGGAGGGTGAAGTTATAACTTATAAAGAGCTGAAGGGAACCCGAATCTGTTTGATCCTTGATGTTTTGACTGCGTTGTTTTTGTTCCTACTAAATAACCTCCAAAAATGACTGAAGCTTTTATACAGAAGACATCACACCCAGCACGTTTACAACCTGTGGCCATCACACCACAAACATTGCTAAGTTTCTTACTGCTACATGACCGGGAATCCTAAAATTCATCATCATTTTCTGCAGAGAGGAAAAAAAAAAAATCTCCACCTTACATTCTCCTTCATTTGCATGTTACATGGATTCATTTTGGATGGAGGAGAAACAAACCAAACAAAAATGGAAACTCCCGGGAAACGAAGCTATAGTTTTGGGAAGTTTTATATCCTTGTTGTTAGTTCAGAGGTTCTTTCAGAAAATTGCTGTGGAAATGTTAAAGTTTGATTACTTCATATAAGAAGAGACAAAACGAAGCCCAAATCTCAGCAGGCCCCGTTTTCGTTTATCCCTGCCCTTGGCTGTAATCCAGGGTTTTTGGATGGGGACGACTCAGATAAACTTCACTACAGTGATGTTCTCAGCAGGTACTTGATGCAGTGCAAAAATGACAGCAGTTAACGAGGCTCTGACGTTTAAATCAACCACACACAATATGAGCAAACAGTGCTCCAGTTGTGAGTGTGCCTCCTCGAGTTTTAATACACTTCTTTAGTGGCTTGGTTGTTCTCCTGAGTGATTTGTGCGCCGCGGTGAAGCAAGCCGACCTTTTATCCGCCGCGAACATTAAGCGTCACGGTAGGACTTTTTCTCCTTGCCGATCGCTAGCATAGGTGTGCTACGGAAGTGCGACACCGTGTCGAAACGCCTTTTTCGAGCTTCTTATCCGCAATTGTTCTCCCGTACCAGAGCACTGCACATGTTAATAGCATTATATTGATTCCAACTTCAGGTTTCCTGGATTAAAATCCCCAGTCATGATGTCAAAGTAACCGACATGCTAACGTTAGCGTGACGTGTCGCTTTGCTGTCGTTAGCGCGGCGGGTAGCCGTGCTTTGAGCGAAGCGAATGTCTTCCGTTTTCTGAAGTTTCAGTCGAAAAACGATGTCCAGTAAGTCACGGTGACTCTAACAGTAATTACTTCAACTACACACAAATACTAAGACTAAGCAAAACACACAGAAAACTCACACCACATATAGCCGCTTCTACTTCGCAACTGGCGAGCTAACTTGTGCTCGGCGTTGTTTGTTTCGGCGAGCTTCGCTAATTAGTCTTACGTCCCGCTTGCGTGTATTTAATAAAACAATAACGGCAATTCAATCCAGCAGCAATGTAAGAGATAGATCTCACCTGTGGACGCCAGACATCATGATATAGACTAGTAATTTACACTGACGGAGCTGATTGTAGATTTTGCTGTGAACGCGAACACGCGCGTGTGAATACTCAGATCTGTAAATGTGTAATGATGCGTAAGATATCAAAAGTCAAATGTTGCTCACAGCTCTGAAAACAGGCAAGTCACGCAGGTTTCCCCCCTCTCTTGACACGTTACTTTCTCCACCCAGTTGACTGAGCGTCGCGGGCGCCTACGGGCTCTGGAAACAGAAGTAAGGCTGGTTTTTCCACCCTCTTTACACTTCACTTTTCCCCACCCACTACAAAATATTCTGTGTGAGCCGCAGGCGCCTACGGTACTAGAGACCGACGGACTACATCCTGTTCGCGCCCGACAC
This sequence comes from Pundamilia nyererei, assembly GCF_000239375.1. NCBI lineage: Eukaryota > Metazoa > Chordata > Actinopteri > Cichliformes > Cichlidae > Pundamilia > Pundamilia nyererei. The sequence goes on along the minus strand of NW_005188034.1, from coordinate 110,523 downwards.
AACGCAGGCTCAGATGGACAGACTACCGTGTGCCTGCTGTAAGTGTAAGCTTTATTCTTTTATAAACATATGACATACATGTATTAGAAGCTCGGTGTTATTATGACGATGTTTTGTTGCAGTGGCATTCGCGGATCGATCTGTGCTGAAAACACGATTTAGAGAACAAATGATACAGTACTAAGCAGCTAAACCCGAGGCAGACACAGGGATTCATCTTTCATGTAGTCCGAACAAACGCACATACAGTCTGCGCTTACTCAGCTTACAAATATTTGATGACCTCTGAGTCACACAGAAAATGCTCACGATTTTAAAGCCAAAACACGTTTTTATAGATTCAAAGACAAATAATATATATTTATATAGTTATTGTACAGATACACACACAGTAGAAAGGAGCTTGTGTTTCAGGCCTGGTTTTGGATTTGAATCCTCGCTGAGAACAAGATGGCGAGTGCTCGCGGCAGCAGCTCCGTGTCGTTTACGATCAGCTACCTTTGTCCTGATCCTCAGTAACATTTAATCGACTTGTAGAGCTTTAATACCTAAAGTATTTGAAATAAGGTGTGACCTTAGATTAAAAGTGTTCCTTCTTTAGTGCTCTAGTTACATATTTGTAATCTGTGTGGAGATTCTAAAAGAATATTAGTCTTTTTCCAGCTGTATTTTCCGTATTTCAGAACAGTTTACTGGCGTGTTAAAGCTTATTCACAGTACAAACAGGGTTTTTTGTGGGTGTAATTTTGATCACGGAGCTGAAACACGTTAAAAGTCATGTTTTAGTCTTCCTGTGCCAGCCTGTTGTGTGTTACTTTAGTTTAATGGCTGTTTTAAGCATAAACCCTCATGTTACTGAGCTAACCCTACCCCACAGCTAGCAGGCCGTGGTAGAGACACGGGAAGGGCGCGTCCCCTTTCTTAACGGCTGTTTCTTCTGATGTTGTTTCGTTTCGTTTTTTAAATAAAAACGTAATTTTATAGTCAAGGTAGTGTTTGGGGGGATTGCTAAGGAAGAGCGTTGCTCGGAGACTCTAAACGACCACTGTGTTTAAACTGCGACAGCAAACAACGAGAATAACGTGTGAAAAATAAGATTTGAATTTTTAAAAAACGTTGGGTTGAGTAACATCTACACCAGCATTCAGCTTTTTTTCAAGCTAACAAGATCAAGTGTCTAACCTGTAATTTACTTATATGACTCAGAGCTGCCGCTGCAGAGTCCTCACACTGAGTCAACACAAACCACAGTTCATCTCCCTCAGTAACTTTGGCGATGTAAAGCACAACTGAAAGCTCTGCTGAATTCATTTATGTAAGCTTTGCACAAACAGTGACTTCTTCCTGCCTAATCTGTAACGAATAAAATCAAATATCTGAGTAAAAGCAGTTTTTAGTGTGTTAGACTATTTCCTGACATCCAAAGCATATTGGTTTTGCTTTATTCACTGATCTGAACTGCCGTGTTGTTTTCAGACATGAATCCTGCATGAAACACATGCATGAAACCTGAGCTTACACTGGATCAGTTAATAGATTTTTTTTATTCCAGCAGTGTGATGTTCAGTTGTGAGTTTAACAAACTTTAAAAAAAAAACCTCAAACTGTATCAGCAGCTTATGGCACAAAATGGAAAATGCAGTTACAATTAACATTTACATGATCTGCACCACTTTGTTGATGATGTTGTCATTTTCATATTCTGTGGTAATACTGATCTCGCCTGATAGGAGGCAACATGTATGACAGATTTTAGTGATTCTGTTTGTGCTTGGGAGTCTCATTTTGAGGGGAAATGAACTTTGACTCTATGATCATATATTGATACTAGTCAATAAGTGTGCCACTCCCAACCATCAGTGAAAACACTGTTAAAGGGGTTTATCAAATGGCAACAACAGCTTCATTATATTTATCTAGATCCTTTACATTTGTCACTTCTACTGTTTTAATTTTTGTTCCTTTTTGATGCAAATCCTGCAATTTCAAGCTTAAGTGAAAGAAAAAAAGATTATTTCATTATTTATTTTACGTGATCTCGTTTTAAAGCCCTCACAAATATGCCAGTTTGCCATACATTACATTAAACGACTTGTTAATTTCCTCGGGTTTCTTTCTTGTTTAACTTTCTGGAAGACTCCATTGTGGCCAATGTCTAAATGGATACTAAGAGTAGCTGTAGGGATCATCTCCGATCCTACTGTGAGTCAAGGTAGTGAGACGGTTAAGTGCTAGTTACTTGTAGCTACCTGGATCTAGCTGCTGTCGGGTTCATCATTGCGTTTTAATGTGTTTAAAGTGTCGGTCTAAGATTACGGCGAATTTAGCCAGCGGTTTAGCACCGGCTACAGCAAATTGGCGCCTTAGCTAACCAATTGCTTCTGTGGGGGCCGTTTTTACTTGGTTTAAATACCAGCGTACGTCTCCGATTACAGAGGGTGGTATTAATGATGGGGGCACCAGCCCCCATCATGCACACTTTCTACAGAGGCACCATCGAGAGCATCCTG
>NW_005188034.1:105990-107595 GCF_000239375.1 Pundamilia nyererei | reverse complement strand
TACATTACCAAATCTCCATTTGCACTATTTGCCTATTTGCACTACTCTGCCTGGTTTACACTCAATGTCATTTACCCTTACCTGAATACTGTATATTGTATATTGTATAGCTTTCTTGTTATATGTAAAATTGTATTATATTATTTAATTTTTACTTTAAAATGTTTTACTTGCATTTTTAATCACTCTTATTTAAATGTTCATTTTCTATTTTATCTAGGGATTGAGAGTAACGAAGTTTCTATTCTCTGTATGTCCTGTACATGTGGCAGAATTGACAATAAAGTTGACTTTGACTTTGACTAATACTCGAATCGATCTTGGACTACGACAAATGTAGCAGCGGATGACTAGTAAGACCAAACAGTGATGGCCCTGACAGCAGCTACACCCATGTAGCGCCAGTTGGCTCTAGCCCGTGCTAACTCGCTGGCTTCAGTTAGCCGGAGCAAGACTGTCGGTATTAATACTAGTCTTGAGCCCCGATTACGGCTCGTGAATGTATTGAGCCCAGTCTCTAGACGGTTAACCGCTAATTAGCTGTAGCTACCATCTATACGGATCGCGATTGCTTCGTGTTTATGTCCGTGTTGGTCTCCGCTTTGTTCAGTGCTAGTTAGCTGTAGCCTGAGCTAGCTGCTGCCGGGTTACCGGTTACCGGCTCGGCCATGTTGCCAGAAACTTGATGCTAATGCTAACACACCAGTATGAGCTGCCAGCGAAGAGTACACTGGATTGTGCCCCCCATCGTTGCTGGGTTACAGTAAAGGCGGTTTAATCAAAAGTCAAACCATGAAAACTGTAACAGACACAATCTCAGATGCAGTTGACGGATAAGCTCGCAAAAGCTGCTTTAACGGATCTCACCTGTAAACAAGGGAAGTAAGACACCGACAATCAGGCCGAATAAGAGAGAGATATCCCCCATTGTGTGGTGGGATTCAGAGGATCTAAAGATCAGTGTAATAAATATCCAAGGATGGTGCGATTACACCAACAAACAATCTGAGAGTGCAACAACTCAACTCGATCATTAGCCGGGCGTTTCGCTTGGGCACACCTTCTTATGCGCTGTGGGCGGTTTTGTTTTTTACTGATCACATGTTTGTTTCAGATGTCCTACATGGGGTTTGGGAGACAAGACAAGACCAAGTTCTATTAATTTATTTATTTAGATTTTAACTTTAGACATAAAGTTAAAATCTAAATAAATAAATAGAACTTGGTCTTGTCTTTTAACTTTATGTCTAAAGTTAAAATCTAAATTTATGTATGTGACTTGCAGTGTTATCTTTCCATTACAATAAGAAAATTGATTTAACTATAGTTTGAATCTCGATGTTTAAGTAAACAGGTCTTGATAACCCAGAGGAAAAACAGCAATGAAAGATCAGGTGTTGTTTTCTTGATATATCGGCAGGTGCTTGTACCTGCTTGTAATAAATAGAAACGATAGTATTAAAAACATCATGGTCTATAATTAGTAGGGCTGAACGATATATCGCATTTGCGATAATATCGCGACATGATCAAGTGCAATTTTCTAACCGCAAAGGCTGCGATTATACTCTGGACATGTCCAAATTCATGGGCTGCATCCTCCTG
>NW_005188034.1:103399-104582 GCF_000239375.1 Pundamilia nyererei | reverse complement strand
TTTTATTAGGATGGATAATATGAGAGCATAAAACAAAAATTGGGCAGAAACTTTTCTCTCGTTTCAAATTCTAATAAAAGCGACCAGGTAATGTTTAAGAGGTACGACAAACTGACGTTGGCAAACACTAACATGTCCGTGTCACTGCTTCTTTCCACTTTTTTCAGCCACTAGTAGATGTTAACAAAAAATGTCACCGATTGTTAAATAACAATGTTTACTAGGGAAGATTAGTAGACGTGTCGGATGATTTTCTTTAAATAAGCCATAGTCACTGTTCTTGAACCAATAACATTCTTTTAAAAAATAAGAACCTTTTTTGTCATTAAGTGTTTAATTCAGTGTTTTAAGGAAATTAAAAAGTATTGCTGTGTGATATATATTTGATATAGTTTACCTTACGAACACTGTTTTTGTACCAACAGAACGGCTTGTGCTCAGAGGAAGAGGGCGGGCCTTACATGGTGTGGGGGGGAAAAAAGCTGAAATGAGTGAGAAGGACGATGAAGGAAACATCTGTGCTGTGTCTGCTCTGTAAGTAGAATCTCTGAGTTTGTTTGAATTCTTGTACTTTGACTGTCTGCTCTCCTGATAACTGATGATGGAGAAGACATGATTTTCTTAGGACAGAAAGTGTAGATCAGGCCTGCGCAATAAATCGAAAATTTATTGGCATCGCGATATCAGCCTGTGCGATGGGCCCATCGCAAAAGATGGCAAAAACTGCAATAATTGGGTACTTTAAAATGTTTACACACGCGCTTTAAAGAATTTACCAATCAAAGAAACCCCTTTACAGATTTGACCAGTCGAATGGAGCCCTTCACAGCCTTAATCAATCAAATGGATTAGAGGCCCGCCTCCTACGTAGGTGGGGAGCGAACAACGCAGCAGCAAAGAGTCAGAGTTGTAATGGCTGAGAGCGAGATGCATGACGAGAACGCTACTGACTATGAACTCGTGGGTAAAAAAAAAAAAGTACCTCGCTTATTTGGAGGTACATTGGATAAAGATGACGTTCTCCAAACACAGGTACTCTGCAAAACTTGCCGAACACTCGTGGCAACCACCAGAGGAAACACGACTAATCTCCACCATCATCTTCAAATACAACCACAGAGGACAGTTTGAAAAGTTCCAGAAAGACAGGGCTAGCCAAACAAAGGTTGCTAATGTTAAGACA
>NW_005188034.1:72771-76874 GCF_000239375.1 Pundamilia nyererei | reverse complement strand
ATTTCTGAGTCGACAAGCGCCTTTGTTACTGGGACCAGTCATTTTAAGAAAGGCCCCCATTAGAACCCATGAGAAATGCAAGAAATGCATTATTGTTCAGTCTGCAATATATTTCCCAGAACAAACACCAATTGCAAATAACATTCAAAAAATAAACCTGAAAATCAGTTTAAAACAGCGTACTATGTTGCAAAGAGTGAACTACCACTGGCAAAATTAAGAAATCTTTGCAAACTTCAAAAAAGCAAATGGCCTATATCTTGGTTCCACTTGCCTCTTACCCGTGACTTCAGTGGAAATTTCAAATTCAGGATCTGACACAGACTGATTCATGTTCTTCACAGTTCTTACAAGTTCATAGAAATTTCTGTTCAATTAGAACCAAGTATTTGAGTTGATGATTGTAATTTTTATACAATGTTGTAATTTGTGTTTCAACAAATTTTTTTTGGTTAATGTTTTGTTTCCGTTACAATATTATACTTTAATGTATAATATTGTAACAGAAACAAAACAGGAAACAAAACATCAATCAAAAAAATTGCTCTTTTTTTATTCGGCTACTTAACTTTATTTTGGGCTACCAAAATCTCAAGAGTCCCTGGCCAAAGGGCTACCAGGGATTTTGAAATTTTGCGAGCCCTGCTTGGGTAAGATACTGACCCCAATATTACTCTGAAGTATCCATCAGAGGTTGTTGATGGTGTGGTTTAGTCAGGTTGTTCTTCGAAGATCATGTTTTCTGATAATTTTTTTTCTGGTTCTCAGTCATGGATCTAGATCTCACCATCGTCATCCTAGGAAAAGCAGGAATAGGTAAAAGTGCTTCAGGAAACAACATCTTAGGACGAGCAGCGTTTGAGTCCAAGCTGTCCTTCAAACCAGTGACCACAAAAATGTGTGAGGAAACAGGAGAAGTGTTTGGGAAGAAGATCTCTGTGATCGACACTCCAGGAATATTAGAAACAAAGGACACAGAGGAGAAGATAAAGACATTGTGTCAGAACCTCCTGCAGTCCAACAGGCCTGTCCTGTTCTTGGTGGTGATCAGAGTCGGCCGCTTCACTAAACAGGATCAGGAAGCTGTGGAGGCAGCGATCAGAGTCCTTGGGAATCGGGGCCTGAAGAAGACTTACCTGCTCTTCACAGGTGGAGAAATCTTAAAGAACATGACACTGACTGAATTTATCTTTGAGGAGAATGAAGGTTCTCTTCCAGAGGTGGTGATGAAGTTTGGAGGAGCGTATCATCTCTTCAACGAGGAATATGGAGACGAGGAACAGGTCAGAACTCTGCTGATGAAGGCCGGATACCTCAGACAAGGTGAGTCATGTCTGCATCAGTGTATCAGCGGTTATTCAGAAATATCAGCATATTCAATATCCGTGTGTGTCTGTGCTTTGTTCCAGCTGCTCTGGGTGACCCAGTCCATCAGGTGAAGACGAGGATCATTCTTATTGGTCGAACTGGAGCAGGGAAGAGTTCAGCAGGAAACACCATCCTGGGATCAAACAGGTTTAGAACAAGCTGTGATTTTGATCCTGTCACTACTGAGACTCTGTCAGGGTCAGCAGAGGTGGAGGGTCATTGGATCACTGTGGTTGACACTCCAGGATTCACCGATGAGGCTCTGACTCCTGAACAGCTGTACATGCAAATCATGAGGAGTTTTGTGGAGGCCAGTCCAGGTCCACATGCATTTGTTATTGTGGTCAGAGTTGGCAGAATCTCTGCAGCAGACATCAAAATGTTTGAGTTACTTCCCAAACTGTTTGGCTCTGATGCTTCTAAGTACATCATGGTGCTTTTTACTCATGGAGACGAGCTCAGAGGTCGGTCCATGGATAATCTGATCTGGTCCAACAGATGTGTGTCTGAGCTGGTCTCCATGTGTGGAGGCAGATTCTGTGTGTTTGATAACATAAAGAGTGGAAACGGACGACAGGTCAGAGAGTTCCTCAGGAGAGTAGACGACATGGTTGAAGCTAACGGAGGAGGACACTGCACCTCTGACATGTTCAGGATGGTCTCGACCTTCATCAGAGAAAAAGAAAACTGCTCAGATCTGTCTGAAGAAAAAAACTTGTCAAAGAAAAAAGAAACCTGTCAGATCATTTAGCTGGAGATCTGTGGTCATATAGGTCAGTTAGAGGCAGCACAGCACACAACAGAAAATCCAACAACTCACACACTGCACCTCAGGAGACAGAGATGGAAATAGTACAGTCCTGATGGTACGTGGTGACAGCCAGAAAAACACTGTACCACTCTTTCATGTATCACGTTAGTCTACAACAGTGATGGGAATAACGGCGTTACTTTTTTCAGTAACGAGTAATCTAACTAATTACTATTCCTATCGTTACAACGCCGTTGCCATTACTAACAAGAAAATCCGGTGCGGTCGTGTTACTATTTTTCAACAAACAGACGGTTGAAGCTGTCTTCAGCTTATTGCATCTTATACCAGTTGCACGGAAGTAGGTGTAAGTAATCTGGGCGCTACAGCTTTAAGCAGCTGCGGACGGCAATCACTTTCTGAAAGATGATCACTTTTTGGCACAACACCTGGAGCTCAGGGGGGCAAAACAATCGCATGAGTGCTGCTGTTTGGCTGAGGAGGAATAAAGTAGTTGTGGTAAGTGGTCACATGACCACTTAAAGATGACAAAGCAACAAGGTGATTTATACCAGTTTATAAATTGTGTTGATAGGCCACGTAAAACCAGAGTCATGATAAACAATATATATGCGTGTTTTTTCCTCAATACTTTCGTCATGTTTACTGTCTAAGGACAGCGCTAGCAAGCACTCTGCTTATGACCAAAAAATAAATAAACAAAACAAAAAACAGCCCGTTCGTGTTGGTGGAAAAATGTACCATGTCAACCAAGCAAAAAATGATGACATTGGCAATGGCAACATGACATTTGTTGTTTAGGAAGAGGGGGGAGTTTAAGGAGTGATGGGGAGAGAGGGGGAGAGAGAGAGAAAGACAGCAGAAAAAGAGAGAGAGCGAGTTTTGTCTTGTGTAGTTAGTGTGTAGTGTTGTGAATAGATTTGTGTTGTGTGTCAGAACAATGAGGCGACTGCTGTCTCCAGGTAGAAAAAGGAGTGATACACCTGCTGCTGTCAGACCTGCAGGTATCAGGCTGTGATGTTCTCCTTTATAGTGGACAGATTTTAAAATTGGCAATTTATATTTGCATTTAAAGTTATGAAATATGATTAATTAAACATGTTTGTGGTTGTTACAGGAAAAATATAACTTTTTCTACTCTGATTTATGATTTTTGTCTGATTTTAGATCAATTGTGTTAATACAGTATGTCAAAATGAAAGCATAACTGTAAATTCAGACATGTGAGGTTGTGCTGAAAAGGATGATACCAAACAAGGCAAAGTAAATCGTATTTAAAGGTAAAATGTGGAGGGAAAATCAAAAGTAGTTAAAATGGCCAATTATACCCTGGACCCCAGAGGGTTAAACATTTTTAAAAAACATTTTTTTTAAAGTAACGCAATAGTTACTTTTCAAGTAATTAATTACTTTTAGAATCTTGTAACTCAGTTACTTTTTTGGAAGAAGTAACTAGTAACTATAATTAATTTTTCAAAGTAACTTGCCCATCACTGGTCTACAAGAAGAAGATACTTTAAGACAGCAGATGAAGGACACCCCTGCTGTACAGCTCAATGTTCTCCACCATACCTGAATCTATGCGTGTGTTCACTCTTAGTGTTCAGCTGAGCCCTGTGCAGAACAGCAGCAGTACATCATCTTGGTATCTTCTGCACTTGATGGTGTGATTGCCTTGGAGTTGGCCTTCAAGGTTGTCTTCCACAGTCCCCATAAATGCCCAAGTGAAACAATTTTGGGGCAAATCCACCATATACTATACATACCCACCCCTTTAAACATCTCTTGTGGTGTAATGCCGACATTACACCACAACTCCACTTTGTCAGTCTTAATGACCCCAAAGCTTTTATTTATCTATTTATACATCAGTTCTGTCAAGTGAGTTAAGACTCCAGCAAACTATTATAGATGGAAGCTTGTGGAAGGATACCATAAATGTCTGGCCCAAGTGAAACAATTT
>NW_005188034.1:64448-72376 GCF_000239375.1 Pundamilia nyererei | reverse complement strand
TTTTACAATATAATAAAAAATCCTACTCATCATCACTAATGAAGTCTGCAGTCAAAATAAATATATTAAATACAGTGTGCTCCAATACAGTTAAATGCATGCAGTGCTTAAAGCTATATATAATAAATGTCAGATGCTTTTGTAATATAAATATATGTATCAAAATTACCAGAAAAACACCAAAACTTAAAATTCTTAAAGTTTGCATAAAACCTTACAGCTTACTCTTTCGCAGGCTTCTAGACTTCTGATTGGCCAACATTTCTACGTGGCTAGGATGTGGCATGTTCTTGACAGCGTTTGACTTTGTTTTTGGCGTTCGCATGTGAACAGAGACATTTTTTAAAAACGCATGTGTGGGCGGGATTTAAAAAAAGAAAAAAGAAAAGAAGAAAAATTTGAGTTTTCAAAAATACCCGTGTACGTGTGGACGTAGACTCAGATCATCTGGAAAAAAACAGAAACATTACAAACATGCTGCTGTTCAGCTGGAGGCTGGAAAGAACCCTGCTTCTGTTGTTTACATGTTCTGTAGATCACAACACCAACAAAAGCAACAACAACAACAACAGCAGCAACTGAAAGACCAACTTTCAGTCCAACAGATCCAGCCTCCTTCCCTCCTGCCTCCTTCCCTGCCTCCTTCCCTGCCTCCTTCCCTCCATCCTCTGTGTGTCCTCCTGTCTGACCTGCAGGTGAGAAACAGGTGTGAGGTGTCAGCTGTCAGGTAGGTGATGAGTGAAGAACAGAACAGAATAACTCTACTAACTTACCTGGAGAATCAACACTCAGGTAGATGATGCTGATGGGGTCAACATAGAAATTAGTTCTCTTTCTGCGATTTGTTCCACGTGTGAAAACACGACACTCGTATGTTCCAGCATCATTAGTTGTCACATTCTTCAGAATCAAAGACACGTCTCCACCCTTCATCTGTTTGTCTTTCAGATCCACCCGGTTCTTAAAAGATGGATGCTGATCACCTGGAAGAAAGTGACCATTCCGGTACGAAAGGACATGTTTATCTCCCAGGTCAGCTCTGCTCCACTCTACAACTATGATGTTGTTGATGTTTGGAGCTCGACATGTCAGAGTGACGTTCTGTCCAGACTCAGCTGTGATGTTTTTCTGGTCTGAAAGTGAAAACAAAACAAATCAGAAAGGTTAAAGGTCAAAGTATCACTGATCCCTTCCACAGCAGCCAATCAGAGTGATGCTCCGAGATATGACTGATCTCTGGTTTATGGTGGTTGAATCTCACAAATGTCATCAGACCTGTTAAAATACAGATGAATAAAAGTCAGCTGTAAACCAGCTCCTGAGGGTTTGCAGTGAGAACAAAGTGTGAAACACATATTCCAGTGTAAACAAACAGCTTCAATGTTCAGTGTTCGCAGTTTCAGAAATCAAAAAAAAAAAAAAAAAAAAAAAAAAAAAACACATTACAAAAGGATTAAAGAGAAAAAAACAAAACAACTTTGAACAATAACTCATTTCTGATTTTTGAATTAAAGATATCCTGGGTGAGGTGTTTTGGGCATATCCCAATGATATATCCCCATGAGAAACAGTCTCCAGGACAAACCCAGGACACACTAGAGAGGTTATATTTGGGAATGCCTCAGTGTTCTCCTGGATATGCTGGAGGAATTTGGTTAGAGGGAGGTCTGGGATTCTAACAAAGCTCTCACTAAAATGAAACACCAGTTTCCCAAATACAAGATGCTCATTCTCATCAGGTATTTCTATAAATTATTTTCTGCAGGTTTGCAGGGGTTGCATCCCGTTTGCCTTCAGCTCAAATAAGGAATGGCAGTCATGTCATTTTTTCCTTTTTTCTACTTTTTCACTTTCCCAGGCTGCAGTCATGCAACACACATCTGCATTCTTGGGTGTCAGTGAGTGATGTCGAGCTCACAGATTGTGAGCTCACTTATAGTGAGAATGAACTGGCAGCAGAATCAGAGAAAGTAAACCAGTGATAAATTAAAAGCCCCGCCGCAGAAGCCTCACTCAAGAGAAGTAGATTTGTGGAAAGGTCGCAGAAATGTGATGGTGGTAGATGATCTGTCTGTGCTTTAACATGACAAGTTCAAAAGTACATGGCTGAAGGCGTGACTGTTTAAACTCAAGAGGTCTAACACCTGAGTTTGGTTTGTGGTGCATTTTTTATTTCTTCTAGATAACTTGAGTTATTTGCACAGGAGGGTTTTTTTTTTAATATATTTCTTAAGTATGATCTTATATGGGGGTTGATTTTATAGCATAACAGAATAATGCAATAACTCTTTAACAGAGTATGAAACATTTGCAGAATGAAGTATAAGGTGAAAAAAAGTCAGAACATCCCTATTTGAAAATACAATCTCAGAAGGTCAGAGATGGACAAATTTAGCTACAAAAACATGTGGCCAAATTAAAGAAAAAGAAAAAAAAAGCCATAGATCATACCATAGACTACACAACTCAAACAGCAAACACTGTAAACTTCTAACCACAGACCTCACACAGCTCACACAGGTCATATTGAATCTGTCATTTCATGAAGCTTTCACACAAGAGAACTGGCAACAAAGTAGAGTCCTCGTGGATCAATAGCAGAGAAATCTGGGTCGGTGCCAGAGCACATTGACTTGACTAACTTTATTTCATACAAAGGAGCAGAGACTAATGCTGTCACCCTAAGACTAACTTTAAACAAGCAGTGTACTCATATCGACTATTTGTTTTGCAAGGTTTAAGTGAGATCATACTTTAGAGTCGAGATGGTATCTGGCTGGTTTTTGAAAAAAATCTCTTATACAATGAGTAGCAGACTTTCCTGATTGCAGAGGTCAATGTCCTCCTCAGTCATGCGCCTTGAGTGATACTATTAAGCAAATAACTAACATGGACTTGATTGTTACACCAGATACTTATCTACGATGTAGCTGTATAACATTTTCATTAGCAACCGTATGATTTGTGTTACAATGACCTTTGTGGACAAGGCCCGGAAAAAATTTTTTTTTTCTTGCCCTTAAAGTCACCTGATCAGTTCGGTGGACGGTTTGTTTACATTTCTCACATCTGCGATTGTTCACCCGGGTTGGACACAAGAGGACAGGGAGGCTTTCAAGATGAAAAATACAACGGGGAACTTTAACGCACTACAAATGCAAGTTTTTAAATTAAATCTCCGTCACACCCTTCCTTGACCTCATCACGTTATCCACCTTAGTCAAGGAACAGTGTTTAAGATAAAGATGTATTTGTTTTTTAGACTACTTTAAAACGTATCCTAAAGTTCGCTATGGCCGGACAGGGAAATTGACAACCTAGGCGACTACACTGATGCCTGTTCATAAAAACCGAAAGTAAATCTCTTGGACATTAATATTTTCCTCGCGAATTTTCTCTAGATTCAAACGATCTAGAGACGTCCTACGGTCGCAGTTTGTTATTTACACGGAGAGGCACACCTCCGACTAAACACTATTATTACAGTCTAGGAGCTCCTTAGACTACGATGGCCTGGATGACTGAGAACCTTCACAGACACTATCAAAACCCAAAGGGTAAACCGAAAAGGAACTGTCGGAGTTTGAGCAAAGGTTACCCCACTACCCGTGGCAATCCGAGGGTTTATTATAAAAGTGCGTGTAGAGCGGAAAATGCTTAATGAAAATCTAACAATATGAGGAAAACTATTAGTTAGGATAATTAATAGTTGGTGTTCTAAAGAGGCAGTGGTCCAGTCACCTATATTGTCGCTTGCCATTGTAGCTGCGCACGGAGTTATCAGCGATTCAACTAGATTTTTTTCGACAGCAGACTGTCCCTCTCCTGTTGAAAATAACAGGACGCTAATGAATACTTGATGGTTTAAAGACGAAATATTCACAATCCTTATTTCCTGGTTTGTCGGTTGTGGGTCCTAAAAAGCCACGCCCATAACACAACGGTTTCACATTTGACAGTACCTGTTTGGAGTTTGCAGTGTTGCCAATTTAGCGACTTTGTCGCTATATTTAGCGAGTTTTCAGACCTCCTTAGCGACTTATTTTTTTTCTAAAAAGCGACTAGCGACAAATCTGGCGACTTTTTCTGGTGTTATTGGAGACTTATTTATGACGACTCTTTGACGTGAAAGCGCTTATCGCTCTTATTCTCAATAAGCAGCGGTGGGCACCTCGCCCGTGCCAAAGCGTTCACGGGTCGAGGATAGTCCTCCCCCAGCTGCTATCAGGACAGTAGATGTGCACACCTATGCGTCCAAACTGCAAATGAATCGCGCATGAGCGAAGCCGCTGCTCCGCACTGACTGTAACGCAGTCAGTTGTTCTTTTTACTGTTATGTTGTTCTGTGGACCACAAGGTTTAAACCTACTTATAAACACACACACACACAGTAACTCCACCAGAGAGCCAATTTCGGGTCACTTTTGCCAGTCCAAGCCCGGATAAAGGAGCAGGGTTGGAATTGTAAAAAAAAAAAAGACAATAATTGCTAAAAGAAATGTAATTTGTAGTTCTAAATAAATTCTAAGTGCATTTAAGACGTTTTTTACTGACTTTATGTCTCTTCCACGATGTTATTTCTCTCTCCAACAGCTTAGGGTACAATTACATTAGCATGACCAATTATGCAAATTAGGCGATGAGGTCATTTAGCGACTTTTAGGACAGCCAATAGCGATTTTCCTTACTGAGGCGTTGGCAACACTGGAGTTGAGAAAGAAACACGTTTAATTTTAGCCTTTTTTTCGCTCCTGAAATAAGCAAACGTTTAGCTGTTAACGTTAGGTACACTAGTGTTGTGCTAAAAAGTGAGTCCCAGTATTTGCCAAAAGATTGTTGAATTTAAACTTTTGCAAATCACTTGTTTGCCTAAAATCTGAGAAACGGGTATCAAAACCCTCTCATGAATGAAATAAACCATGCAGTCACAAAACAACAAACAGCATTCCAATCTCAAGGTAGAAGCTGCAACCAGTATTTGAGAAAGTAAATTTGTATATCCAATATTTATCCAGGAAAAAAAAACAAAAAAAACTCTCTGGCATTAAAACTCTTTTCAGGCGTGATATGCCCAAGGGGGCATAAGAAATTGCAAAAGATGATATAATGGTTCTAAAATCATGTGGAAATCACTTTTTTGGCACAACACTGGCTAATAACACCAGTAATGCTAGTATCTAAATACAAACGGTCAATTGGAGGTGCGGGTGAAAAAGCCATTTCGTGTTCTAACCTGCAGCTTGTCTCTCATTCGACCCACTCTGCAGCCTTTTATGTAGTCATTCTGCACTCCAGTCTTTGTTGTCTTCAGTCAGATAGCTTTTGATTTTACTCACTCGGTTTAATTTTCTCTGTACGGGACTCATCAGTGACGGTTTCCTCGGGGCTCGTTCATGGTGCAAAATTCCTGTTTCCACAGGTATCCTCACTCTGACCCTCTCCAGATAAGAGTTGCCAGTTGCCAGTTGCCAACCAGTGTTGTAGATCACATTTTCTTGTGTTCTGGGTTACTTTTGAGGTCTGTGTTACAAAGCAAGTTAATCCTGAATTTAACTGAAGACAAATTCTCACTGTGTGGTATAGTGTACAGCCAGGCACTCTTTACGTTAGCTGGTTTGACAAAACCAAAAGCCTAAAGTATTTCCTTGGAGTTTGGTATGATGGAATAAGTGCCAAAATCAGTGGGGTCCAACTTCACATACATTACATACATGCACTGAACCTTTTCCTTTGTCACCTCTATTTTCTATTTTCTTCATTTTGCTAACTGTACTTCTTTTTCTTTGTAAATCTCTTCCTTCGAATACTTTCAAAATCACCTTTCTTTTTTTCCTCTTTCTTCTGTCAAGGAAAGATGTCAAACACCTTGTAAAGCTGTACTATCCCAGCCATCTGGTAAGTCTTCCCTAGTACCCAGAGCCTGTTTCAACTCCTGCATGTCTCTGGCTTCACTCACTTCCTCTTCTTTATGTCCAAACTCATCCTTCAAACTACACCTCCTTGTCTCCTGTCTTTTTGATTTCACCTTCGGCATAATATTTAGTTCCCCTGTGTGCACCCTCCTCTACTTTCATATATTTCTACAAGTTCATTCCTGTTCTTGAAGTATGTGTGCACCATGGCCATTTCCACTTGGAAAATCTGCCCTACATCTGTCTTTCTATATTTCTCTCCTAAACACCACACCTACCTGACACCTTTGTTCCCTTCAATGGACATTGAAGTCATCATCACTGTAACATGTGGCCTCTTGCACACAAAATGTATCTACCCTCCATCTCTCCATAATATGAGCCCGCCAGCCCTCCCATTACCAGTCATAGTCCATAACAAGTCAAAAACATAAATAGCTCAAATGTATTATTTATTTTTTTGAGAGAGAGAGAGAGAGAGAGCGAGAGAGCGAGCTAGTTCAGTGGCAGTTCACTGCAGGCTCAGCAGTCAAATGGCCACAACTAAAAAAGAAAGAAGAGAAATAAATACACGTTCTTGATTATGATGACAAACAAACCACATACAAAAAAAGGTAATTTAGAAAATTTCAGTAAACAGCATCGAAAACCATAAAATTAATTAAATAAAATCTGTTGTCACAGTGGGCTGATATGTTCACAAATGGACAGCCTCATGATATTTTAGTTAAATCTGATGATAAACACTTTACATCACCCTAGTTACATGTTTTTATTTGTGTATGTTTTCCAAGGGAGGAAAAAGAAAAAAAAAAAGCAACTTTTGATTTGTCCAGACATTTCTTCACATCAACCAGTGACTGCAACAGTTGCACATGCTGAAAGTGCTCATGCAGACCAACTATGCTGACCCACTTTTCTTAAAGGTGCTGCATGCTGAGAAAAAAAGTGAAAAAATGTTTTGTTTAACAAGTCCACTAGTGTTAGGATAACTTGGCATTTCCAGTTTGTTTATGTTGTAGTTCAATGAAAGGTTTCAGTTACTTAAGTTTGAGGAAAAAAACAAAAACAAATTGTGTTCACAATCGTCACAATGTCTTGTTATAAGATATTTGAAATAAAAAACAAAAACAAACAAACAAACCACCACATTTTCAGAAATATTTCTGCAGTCACACAGTCTGATTTAAAAGTATAAACTTTCTGACCAAAACAATTTCATCCCTTAGACAAGTTGTCAACTGTGTCAAAGACCAATGAGGACATCACTGCTACACTTGATGATACTCACACCTTGAAAAAGTGCAAAGGTTTCCCAACAGGACTTCGGCGGTTGGTCTTCTTGATCAGGCGATAATCTGTTCACATCAAAACCACTATAAAACCAGTTTTACAGGATGATGTGTATGATGTCATATGTTAATGAACTTATGCATATTCATGTAACCTCAATAAAGAGCAGTGTTACGAGGTAGCGGACGAGAGCAACTGAAGTCAAGTGGAAGGAACGACATTTGACTCGGGCCTCCCTCGTATACGAGTAACACAAAGAGCTCTGGTGACTTGTGTCTTGCTTTGCTGTGCAGTAGAATTGTCTTGAACGTTCCAGCAAATAGGTTTATACTACAAACCTATCATATGCCACTAGGGGTCACTTTTTGTGTTACATATGGTATGTCTATTTGAGGCAGATACATGTAATTAGCGTTGTGTTGCTGTTCGGAAGGAGCAAACAGTTTGTGACCGCTGCGCTGTTATGTTAAATTGTGTTGGAATAAAGAATCTAAAGGACAAGATAAGTATGGTTTCAGTTATTGAACTAAGTTTAATAAGTTTATTCATACCAATGACATTGCGTTAACCTGCCAACAAACGGCTCAGTGGCTTTATATGTAGGCTTAGCCTCTACAGTATCTATAACACCATTAAAATGCAGTAATGGCCACACAAAAAATAAAACGTGACCATATTCAGTTTAAGCCATTTTATGTGGTTTAGTTTATACACTTGAATCAC
>NW_005188034.1:56930-64343 GCF_000239375.1 Pundamilia nyererei | reverse complement strand
TTATAGGACTTTGAATTTTATTATAGGACTAGAGAATGCTCGATACCGCGTTTTCTAGTCCATACCGATATGAATATGATATGAATCCGATACAGCGTATTTTTATTACATTATTTTTTTATTAATAATATATTATTACTGTATTTTGTATAAATTAACACTCGTGTTTTAAAAAATAAAACATTACAGCTATTCTGTTATACCTGTATGCAAAAAATACACTGCACCCAAAATATTTCATAGTTCAGCAACACTGATCAATCTAATAAACAAACCTGCACCATCCTCCCTATTCTGGTATTTTAAAGAGTACTTAGCAGAAATATTAAACAACCTTAGTTGGGTTGCCAACTTACAGCAAAAAAAGAAGAAGGGAACCACCCCCACCCTCTGCCTCGTGATGCTTAATCGACATAATAGACTTTAATTTAATGAATGTATTTTAAAAAATGCACAGAAATCAATTATTTTTCAACAATAATTAAATAGATTCAAAATCTTTCTTCACCAGAACTGCAGACTGCACAGATGGTATCTTCCCAAAGGAAAAAGTACTATAGCTCACTAGGGTATATTAGACTTAATAGTTACTATATACAATAATAGATTTCTATACATTGTATGTCAGATAAAAACTTTGGTTGCAAGATTCAGATAATTATTTATTAAAAGCTAGACATTTTAAATGAGAATAAGAAAGAAAAGTATGTCTTTGTGCCCTCTTTTCCCTGTTCATGCCCTACCTGCCCCCCCGGCAAAACTTTGCTAGACCCGCCCCTGCACAGTTACCAGCTGTCAGCTACTTATAGCATTAGGCATTTAAGTAATATTAAGTAATATTAAATAAATTCTAACAACAGCTTAAACGTGCTGCTGGTGTTATCTGTTGGTCTCCTCTTTCTGGCGCAAAGTGGGCGATAAACAAACAAGAGAGATGGAATGATGGAATGATGGAACTTCATTGATCAGTTTCATGATTGAAGTAGCAACAGGAGAGGGACGAGGCAGTCGCTCCATATATCGGTTGTTAAGCTTAACTTGAGATAAACTTATAAACTTGCTTTACTTCTCTTTCACTGAGAAGAAATGCCGATTTGGAAACATGTAGCCAGGCTCTAAATGCTCCACCAGACCACCGAGAGGTCTCTTGTTGTACTGTCACATGCAAGAAAGCATGCTCTGAAGAATATCCAAGTAGATAACTGTGGCAATATGTTAGTTATATTACGGTACTTTAAAGTGCAACTGGCTAATTCTTATTTTAGCCAACTCAAAAAGTAAAACTTATGCAACGACCTTGAAATAACACATTTATCTCACTGAAACATGTCATTTAAATAAAAACATTTACTGAAATTAAAATAAATATACTGTATATAATATGGCTCAGATTTATATAATATAATTATCATTTTGTGTTGCTGTGAAAGAAAGGGATAATGTGTGATTACTGTTTTAAAAACTATGGGCTAGAAACTAAATCCTTTTATTATTTCTGTCCTCGGTTTTAACCAATTAATAATCATTAGGATGAACCCCCCGTAAAAAACAACTTAAAGGTCATGAAAATATAAACAATTTGGAATTTCATGATGCATACAAGCCTGGCCTAAGTTTTCTGTCAGAAAGACTGCAGCAGTCCAGGGTTAACCATCTTCAAGTTTCACAGAAGAATTGTTTACATCAAAGTGCTTGCCAGGCTTAATCCAAATTAGGTGCAGCCATACTTGAACTTATCATTGTATAGTATGTGGGACTATGAGCAATGGTCACAAATAACTAGAAAACTATTGAAAACATAATCTACTCAACACAGCACAATATCCACAATATCCACAAGGGGTCACTATAGACCATATATCGCCTAAATAGCCCGTCATACAACTTGCCAATCGTAAGGCACGAACATGGCAAGCTAGCAACAGTTAAACTAAACAATAGAAAAGTCCTTTAATTCTAATATCGCTGGATGTAATCACTGCGGGAGATTACGGCCACTGCTATTAATTTAGTGCAAATAATCCTACCAACATGGTATCAAAGAACTGAGGCATAATGTTAACATGCACAAACAATTATAACAGCTTCATGCGAGTCAACCTGTCAAAAGGACTAACACTTACAGGTTCATAAACACACAACTTAATCGCATGAAACAACTGCGATGCTCTTCAGTGGCACCTTTAGTCATTCCCACTCTGCGCGCTGATGCCCACTGACACGCTTATTTCCTTTGAGCGTGCTTGATTTCTGCCTCTAGACATTCTGAGACCAAGTCAGAGCAGGAAACTTGAACACACGTGTGAGTTTAGAGATGTGGGTTTAAATCAGACAGCTTCAGTCATTTAAAAAGGGATCTTTTAAGCAGTGCTACACCTCAGCTTCCTAGTAGATCCATCTATGATATCAGTTTGAAAATCCTAGCTGTCTTCTTTCTAGTTATCATGTTTCAAGATTTTAAGAAAACTTGAATGCTGATCATAAGTTGAAGGCCACTGATCTTCAAAATCATCCAAGCTTTTTGATAAATACACACAAAAGTCAGGTGTCCATGCCACCCGCATGCAAGGTGACAGCTTTAAAAAAACAAAACAAAAAAAAAACAACAACTTTCAAACTAAAGGATTAGAATTCACCAGATTTAGCTTCTTCTTGGATATTGTATACTATATTTTTTTTAAATGTACTTCTCATTTAATAGAAGAAATGTAATCATGTCAGTATAGAGGATTTTAAAATTCTCACTCATGTTAATTTAAAAAAAAAAAAGGAGAGTAGGATAAGACATCAGAAACTCCTTGAAAAGGACAGTCTCCATTATAGCACCTCAAGGAAGCGTTGTTAGACTACCTGTCATTAAAAACTAGAAAGACCATCCAGCATCGGGAGCTTTCAGACTTCCAGGTACGACAACAAGCCTATTGCTGGTTTGCCCACTCTGACTGTGTCGGTATTTGCTCCACATACCAACTGCTCTAACCGTAAGTAAGGAAGTAAGCCAGAATCCCACACACCCATATGTAGGCACATTCTAACCACAAAGAATAGCTGGGGGTTTTCATCCTGTAAACATCCTGAAAAACTGGTTTTAGTGGTTTGATGGGAACAGATTCTCACCTGATCGGGAACACCAACAATCACCCCCACCACTGATGTCTTGTTGGGAAATGTTTGCAGTCCTCAAGCTGTGAATGTCATCAGGTGCAGCAGTCATGAACACCATGTAAACATCCCTGTTGGTAGGACAAACAAATAACAGTGGGATTAATTCGAGAAAACAGAACTTGTTTGATTCCCTGTCTGACAAAAAAGAAATTCATGCAATGTAAAAATTAGATTTAAAAAAAAAATCAATAGCATCATATGTAACCAGGTCATAAATAACATATTGTTATAATTATACAAAATTTGTTCGAAACCCCAAACTGCTCCTGGTATATCTGACTTTTAGCACCTCCAAGCCATCTTCATTATTTGTTAGACTCCTCCCTCGTGTGTCGCAATGTGTATAGGCACTGTTAACGCTAGCATGAACAGACAATTCTTGCTGGCTTAAAAGTTGTAGTGGGTTGAGCCAACTCTCATCCCAACTATTTATATTTGGTTATAGGAGCTGGAGCATTAATGCGCCACAATTTACAAGCTGGGACCGACCGCTAATCATGGTGATAATTATAATTATTATTTATTCTTGGATTTATTGCATTTGTTTTGTTAAAGCCTTTACCCACGTCAACATTGCAGGCAGAGGCTAACATCTGCAATACTATTAATAAGTACACATAACTGTAGCAACAACAAAGAGAACAGGCTTGAAAACACTGATCAGAGTTGGTTTAATGAACTCTGATCATGTTCATTCTGAGTTAAGCTCATGTGTGTTTAGAGACTGAAAGCCATCATTAATGAAACCATGTTACCAGGATTCCCCATAGAAACACATAAATGAAGAGCAGAGCCTCCATCTTCATTTAGTGGACAGAGGAATATGATCACAAATCAGTGTGCGCCAAAATTTGTATCTTAAAAACTAGGAGGGGATAAAGTTATACAAACATACTATAATATTTTTATATATACACTAGCAAACTCTCATGCTGTGTGTGATATTAAAAATATTTTA
The DNA here is from genome assembly GCF_000239375.1 of Pundamilia nyererei. Classification (NCBI taxonomy): domain Eukaryota; kingdom Metazoa; phylum Chordata; class Actinopteri; order Cichliformes; family Cichlidae; genus Pundamilia; species Pundamilia nyererei. The sequence continues at coordinate 60,220 of NW_005188034.1, read as the reverse complement.
TTGTGTGATATCACATTATATTGTGATACACCATTTTAATCTGACCTTTATTTCTAAATGCTTAATTAAACTGTCAAATATACAAATATAGACAACTGTGGGATTTGTCTAAAGTATTTGCATATGCCATAGAAATGTTAGCACTCAGTTTACTGGACAAGGTTTATGCAAAGTTTCAACAAAACCGGTTCACTTATGACAAATGCGATCATACGAGCATTATAGAACGATGCAGTCTCTGCATGATATAACTATCTATTCAGCTGCAACCTGACAGGGACAAAATCTAGGAGACAGAAACTGAAGATAGACACCATTTACTGATGGACCTGTAATATTAGGTGACAATTCCATGTGAAAGTAAAAATGAATTAATACATGCAGGGCAAGTATTTTATGAGGCAAACATGATATGCATCTCACACGAAATCAATTTAGGTGATTATCTGTGAAAAATGTGTAAAAAGATCCGTACTCTGAATTTTAGATACTATTGTCTGTTATGTGTCTGAGGGTTTACGCATGGAAGTTTTATGTATGGACTGATTGCTGCTGTAGCATCCAATCAATACTTACAGTGCACGGAAACTGGCCTACAATCTGACAGCTGCATTAATGTCTACACAATCTAAGAGTTTGAAAGATGGACACATTTTTTCATGAGATGATCATAAATCCAGAACATAATCCTTTCTGTCCTAACATACTGATGAGAAACTGTCTTGTTGTTGTCTTGTTCTGTCAAGAACAACAACAAAAAAAAAAGGGAAAAATGCTTGGATTTCAGTGATTAGGAAAACAAACATATGAAAATTAATTTCCTCTATGCGCGTTGCGTAATTCAGGAAATCACTATCAATCAAGTTGAGTGTCAGTCAGTGAGTATGTTATTTTCACATAGACCGTTACCTCAGGGGCTACTTACGAGATGAAATTAACCTTTATGGAATGGAAACCCAGAATTTGTTTCAAGTCACATTTTAGCTAAATGTGCATCGTGGAAAGTGCCCTGTACCAGAAACATGATTGTTGTTGCTTAGGATAACAATATCTAGTATAGGTCAATAATGTAACAAAAAAGAAGAAGAAAATCTGTGGTGGTGTAAAAGTCCCACTAAAGGCGTTTCTCGGTGTACATCTAGACTATATAACGATTATCCGCCAACTGTGAGTTTAATTTAAATCTTCCTTTACAAATGTGTTTGTTTAGGAAGGAAAAAAAAATGTGCGCACACAGTGTTTGGCAATATAGACTCAAAGGTAGCACCAAGACTGGCACGAGACTATTTACACTGCACTGAGGGTGGGGAACTCCAGGCTTCGAGGGTCGGTGTCCTACAGGTTTTAATGTGTCCTTGATCCAACACAGCTGACTTAAAAGGCTCATTTTGAACTTTGACATATACATCAAGGAGGAACTGCACTGATGGTTAAACCAATTCAGAAGTTCATTTATCATCATGAACCATCAATTTATGAGCAGACAAACCAAAGTCCAAGATTCAGTTGCTTGTAGAAGCACCTTTAGCAGCAATAGCTCAAAGTAATTGTTTTCTATAAGTCTCTCACATCATTGGGGAGTAACTGAGCCTCACTCTTCTTTATAATGTTGCTTCACTTCATTGAGGTTTGCAGAAATTAGTTTATGCAAAACTCACGCTATCTCACCACACTACTTGAGCTGAGGTTTAAACGTTTTAAAATATAAAACCTGCAAGACACCGGCTCTCGAGGCCTGGAGTTCCCTACCCATGGACTAGCCTGTAAAGGCATAATTCACGTCTGTTACGCGTCACCTCCACTCAGATAAAAAAAAGCTTTTGACGCAGCGCATTGTTTGCAGCCAATTTCGCGCAATGGCAAGAAACAGGAAATACACATTTTGCCATAACACCCAGTGGTTGTATCGTTTCCCATTCATGAGCAATGCCCCTGCGTAATCTGCACACGCTGTCGGCTAGAAAGATAGGTTTACTGTACCTGAGCCTCTTTGTGTCTTCCCTGGTGGTTTTCGGTTTGTGGGTGCCGTTGAACTATTTGTGACCTGAGAGAAAATATTCTGGCACTCTTGACAATTTGGATGTGATTAAACATACAGACTTGTCACAAAACCTTTCACAAAGTAGGAAGAATGTCCGAACACGATTTTGAGTTCAGTGCTGCCATGACATGTGCTGAAAATGTGAACATGTCACGAATAACATCGCTGGAATACATCGACAAATTCAGATACAAACGCACACTGGATTTACAGGAAACAAACACAAAGACAGAATTTACATACGTGTTGTATTGAATTAGATATTATGCAAGCCAAGCTACACACTTTCATCGTGTCTGTCACAGTGATAAACACCGCTTGGCTGAATTTAACACTTCAGAATTAATCGGAAATGAATTTTCAATCTCACCTGCAGAGACGAACACGAAGCCGTAGAGCAGCAAGCAAAACACAGTTAAAGCCATTTCCGTCATTTGAGTAACAGATCGTTTGAGTAAAAAATTGGAATTCAGTCCCGTAACCGCTCTAGAGTTGGTATCAATATTAATATCTCTAAACCCTATAAATGTTTCTGTGAAAGTATGACGAAAGGGGGGAGCTGCAAGAAGTGTGTCTCACAACCACCGGTGGCTCAATAACGTTTGGCTGCGCAGTCGAAACCTTTTTGACTCGACAGTCAAAATGACTGCGTCACAAGGAGCCACACACTATCACATCCGGTTTTCACTCTTTCAGGTCTCTCTAAGAAATTCTCTTTTTAACTTCAGTTCAAATGCTTCATCTTCTTTGAATTGAGTCAAATTAGAACAAAACAAAATATAAGACAGGTTTAAATTAACACAAAACAAACTCTCATCTGATCATTGTTAACATAAACAGTGAGCACTCGTGCAGGTTAATCAAGACTTTGGTCTTAAATAAAAAAGATTTGCATGAGGAAAAACTGAATAATACATTTAGTGTGGTAGTTTAGTTTTTCCTTTTTTAGTTCGGTGGAAACACGATTAATACAAAATATTGTAATTAAAACATTTTAAATAAAGAAAAAACTTGCCTAATTAATCATTTTACGCTGTGATTTTTTTATTTCACAATATTTGTTACTGATTAAATTGATTGATTGTTTGTGTTATTGTTACTGCTGCTTTGATGATTTATGATTCAGTTTTTGCTGCATGTTATCGTTAAATACTGTTTTGCAAGAAAAATAACATGAGACGATGTGATTAGGGCTGAGTATCAATTTCAATCCCTACAACTGATTAAATTCCCATTTGATCCCCGATTC
>NW_005188034.1:53712-55396 GCF_000239375.1 Pundamilia nyererei | reverse complement strand
TCATGGATTTTTTTTTCACATTCTGTCTCTCACAGTTGAAGTGTACCTCTGGTGCAAATTACTGACCTCTGTCATCATTTTAAGTGGGGGAACTTACACAATCGGTGGCTGACTAAATACTTTTTTGCCCCACTGTATATTATATTATAATATTAATATATATTATAATTCTAATCCTTTATCATTAGAGAAACCGTTCTTGAAGTATACACTGAGAGAAGGAGCTAGCATTGATTGTATCATGATGGAAGCAAAACTAAGAGGGAAGTAATAACGATGTGTATCAAATGTAAAGTAAAGCTTTGATCTTCTTTTGCTTTTACCTGGATGATTGAGAACGAAAACGAAAACGAAAGCTCACAGTCTGTGAAATGTGAAACTTTCATTCCTGTATCATTCCTGTACGTGCCGTGAACGATCAGGGCTCTGTGTTTATTCTTTGTCCGTTTACTTGCTCTTGTTTGTTATTTTAGCTGTTTGGCGGTGGTTGAAATAGTTTCGTGAAATTTGCATTTAAATTAAAAAAATTAATTTAGGATTTAATTAATTGATATCACATTATTCAAACCAAAATCCATTTGAATCGGGGAAATCGATTTTTCAAACCCACCCCTAGTTGTGAAATCAATGGGACTCATTTATTCAAAACGATGGTTTTAAATATCAAATGTTGTCAAAAACATGCTGTTTCTATGGTGTATGCTGTGTCCTGAGGAGGCTGTCTGTGTGTAATCTTTGACTCATAATAAACTGACATTCACTGACAGCATCAGAGTGAGCCTGACTGCTTCATCTTGGTCGCCTGTGTTGTGACACATTTGACGTAACACTTATTTTAGACCCACATCATCTCTTTTGGTCACATTTCCAGTGTCTGACATTCCCAATGTGAGACTCGGAGAGATGAAACAGAAATGTTGCAGTGTGGTTTCAGTGGTTTATACTGAGAAAAAGAAAGAGTCATAAACAATTGAACTCAGATTGCATATTGGTAATATGTTGATATTTTATCTTCTGAAAACCTAAAATAGAATATTATAAAACCTGGAAGTAAAACCCCGTTTTAACTGTGTTCAGGGAGTGCTCTCTGTGAGCGAACAGGTGACACAATGGAGGACTGCTTACAGAGTGCATGTCTGTACTTGAAGCTGTTCTGAAGTTTCAACATGCAATAGAAACTGCCTTCTACACAGAACACAGAAACAGACTTCCTCTTCAACAGGGTTGGGCAGTCATGAATTGAAGTCATGAATCAGTCATTACAGACTTTTTACAGGGTTTAAACTTTTTAAAATTAGTTTAAGTATGAATAATTTTTACATCTTTCTAATCATTCTTTTTTTTAAACTTAACACATAAAAAGAGGTTAGTAACACAGTTTTACTATTATGGACTGTTATACCTGTCATACCTAACAACAGCAACAACACCAGCATGTTGCATGTGTGCATTAGATTCATTTGTTTGCTGTTCAGGACACTACCCGAACAGACAACGGAAGCTGGAATGGCCATGCCGATGGTGATTTTTCGTTTTTATGGGCCAATGGTTTTTGTTTTTTTTTTAGTTTTGTTTTGTTTTCGTAACGGTATAAACACTGAAAGCTGGTGGATTGGCCAGATGCTGGGAGATGTGTAAAAATAACTTAATTGTTTGGTGGTGGCTATGGCGGAGCTTCCACAGA
>NW_005188034.1:50973-53327 GCF_000239375.1 Pundamilia nyererei | reverse complement strand
ATAAACCCCATTCTGATTCTGATTCTGATTCTAATTTCTTCAGAAGTAAGTACTGTATATGATGCCAGTATTTTCCCACATTTTCTAGATACTGTACCAGTACTGTGTGTAAAATGTCATCAAAAAGTCAATTAGTTTTATTCTTTCTCACCTGTCTTTCTCTCCTTTCACTTTTTAAAGGTTGCCATGTTAGAAAAAATATTTTGCCCTGCCATGCTGTTTATTGATGTGAATGTGTGAATGAATAGTTTATGAAAATATCCCTAAATCTGTCATTTATTATTTTTAATATTCATTAATGGTCATGTCTCACCTCTAGTCTTGTCTGTCTTAATTTCAGGTTTCCACCATATGTTGTAGATAGTTCAGGAGGTTAACTCAACCAAGCAGTCTTTGGGTTTCTGTACTGTTTAGAATGCAAGCATTGGGAGGATGGTGTATAAACTTTAAGTTTATTAGATCAATACATATATGCCAACAAGACAGTGTATATCACTGTGACAGCAGTGTTTGTTTTCATTCAAAGGCTTTATAGTTTTTCCTATAATACCTGGTGGGCTGGTCTCTAGTAAAAATGCCTGAAGGGCGTAAAACTTGCTCAGAGAATTTGAACAAGAAGACTAGAATTAGACTGGAATGCAAGATGAGAACAAAGAGAGCATGGTAACAGTTGGAAGTGGGAAGCAGGGAGTGGAACAGGACCTGCGTGTCTCCATGAAGCACAATGTTTCTGTGCACAGATCACATGCAGTCTGAAATGTTGTGCAATCCAGACTGTATACAGTATTTTGCTGAGTGAAATAAAAATGCTTCCTTTATGGATGTAAAACAAACTGTTTAAGTGTCAAATTCAACACTTTCTGTTGATTTCAACTCCCAGAACTGAGTTTAGCTGAGCTCCACAGTGCAACAATTATACTCCAATATGTTTTCTCTTCTTTGTAACAGCAACAGGACATTTAGGGCCAGATTTGCTAAAAGGCTCAAAACAGACATGGTTCGTTTTTTGAGTGAATTACAAAAGTTCTGCTGTTTTCTAAACACAAGAGATGTGAGTTCAAATCTATAAAACACAAAAATAAGACATGCTTATTTGTGTTAAATATCTTGATAATTATCAGTAGACTGTATGCTGAAAACATTAATAAAACAGTTTGAATTTCCAGAATTGGGTATTCATCAGGGTCACAAAAATCTTTGAAATTCTGTCTCTGACACACAATCCTGTCGCTGCGCTCTATTTGTGAACACTAACAGCTCTTTTTTTTTTTTTACTCCAGAACCCAGTTTGTGTTGGTGCAAGGCATTAGTGAATCTCTCTCTTAGAGTAGAGTGAGACTGCAGTTTCTAGAGTCTGATATGACAAAGAGGTAACCCGACTAGCTGCCAAAGCTCAGTCTGTTCCTCTAAAATAGGATAGGCAATTATTAAGTTCTGAAACATGTGATTTTCCCTGTTTCACAGTTAACATTTCCCTTAAAGGACATGCAGAGCATGTTTCCAAATAAAAACAACAAAAAAGCAACAACAACAACAACAAATTGATTTGAAATTTTAAATACTTCGAAAACATTATGGCATAAAGAATAAACTAAGATAACTGAAATCGAATCAAATCACTTTTATTGCCATGTTGCATGTGAGTGAAATTCTTGTGTGCGATGTACAATGGGCGATGTGGAATGAGGAAGTGTGAACTGGTGCTCCGGTTTGGGGAAGGCCTTGAAGGGGACTGGCGACGGCTCCTGGGCCGGACAGATCCCCATGTACTAACGAGAAGTGAATGAAGGAAAGAAAGAGAGGAGAAGAGAGGGAAAATGGGGGAGGGGGGTATCATGCAACAGAGCATGTATGTACAATATGGAGTATACGAGTCGAAGTTTCGGTAACTGCTCAGAGGCAAAATAAGGAATTTGTTTCATGTATGATGGTTAGCATGATCTGTGTTTAATCTGAGAGAGGTCTGAAGTCTTTTATTAAGAAGTGAACAGATTTTTTCCCTCCTCTCTATTCATGAAACATATATTGTACTCTGTATTGTGCTCTGATACTGGTGGTGGTAGTTTATTAAAAATTAATTTGTGAGTAAAGGAAAGACAATAACCGTTGCTCTCATTAAGATATCAATGAGTCTTGTATTTCAAGCTTTAGGGGGATGGACTTCAGCCCACTATTCAGAGGCAAACCGAGCGCACTTCATTGCTCCTGAACTTTACCTGTATTTCCAGTTAGTACTTGGCAAAAAACAAAAATGCTGTTACATACAGTGGGGCAAAAAAGTATTTAGTCAGCCACCGATTGTGCAAGTTCCCCCACTTAAAATGATGACAGAGGTCAGTAATTTGCACCAGAGG
>NW_005188034.1:39947-49777 GCF_000239375.1 Pundamilia nyererei | reverse complement strand
CTGGTGCAAATTACTGACCTCTGTCATCATTTTAAGTGGGGGAACTTGCACAATCGGTGGCTGACTAAATACTTTTTTGCCCCACTGTAAAATGGTGGAAAGTGTAGAGTGTGAATCCATTTCTTTTTCTGCCTGTGACTTGGGAAAAGTGGACAGATATAAAATATAAGAACACGGGGACTGAAAGAGTAATGCACACGTGGATATTGTTAGTGCTGTTCATGTTTATTGAAACTTGAATAAAAGATGAAGAGATGCATGTTTGTACAACATACATAATTATCACGTTCATACAGTATAATATTTATATTGTAAGAAGTGAAAGGTTTTTGTTATAACGTGATAATTATGTGTATTGTAATAATGTGATTTAATGTTGTTCAAATGTTCAAATGTTGTTCAAACGTGAAACTTTTCATGTTATAATGTGATATAGCTCTACTTTTCTTTTGCCTGGGTGGCAGCTCTATGCTTCCGTACTATCACAAATGATACAAAACATTAACACAGATTTCATCAATATTTCATAAAAAAAGTGTCATTATTTCAGATGAAATATTGAAACCTCTTTCTTTTTTACTGTAGCATCAAAATGTGACTCATAGAACAGAGCCTTATCAAGAACAACCCCCGAATACTTATAACTGTCCACCAGTTCAATGGCTGCAGACTTTGAGGGGATGTTTTCCTGAAATCAGTTACTATGACCTTAGTTTTCAAGGTGTTGATCTTTAAGAATCACCAAGAAACCCATCCACAACAGGCCTGTAGGAATACTCTTCATCATGAAGGAGACTCACAATGACTGTGTCATGATATGGATGACCTGAAGCAATGAGAAAATACAACAGTAAACACACAGAATAGACTTTACACACCCAAACAAACATTTGTGACTGGCTGGTATGACTGGTAGCTTCCTTTCTGGCCTAAAGATGAGCCGACTGAAAAAAAAAAAAAAAAAGAAGCACCAAACAGATAATATCTTATACAGATGCTATCTGCAAAATAATGAAATGGCATGAAATAAAATAAAAATAAAATAAACCTCTTTGGGATTGTGTCAGGACGGATATTTAGTGTAAAACTGCCAAATCAAACATGGAGATTTAGCAACCCCCCGTGACACATTAAAATAATGCTGTAGTAAATAAAATAGTTCAATAAACAACAACCACAAAAATCTTAATCTTTCCACTCAAACACATAACAGTGTTTGAGTGGAAAGATTAAGTAAGTCTGCACAGTTTCTTTGAATTTTTCAGGAACAGATGTGGGAGATTTTTATTGTGGGACTTTTTTGTTTAAGTCAAACAGAGGGTGTGTCCCCACATTTTTCTGTTACGTGTCACTCGTGCCTTTTTGTTTATAAACAATTTTTTCCCCCCGGGGTTAATGTTACTTGAGATTTCAGCTGCCAGATATGAATTTAAAAAGAGAATAATTCACACTCCTATTCATCAGCACTAAGACTGTAACAAATTAATCTTTGTATTATTTTAACCCATTACCTTTTGTGTTATGAGTTAAAGAAACTCTCTTAATTCAGGAAAAATTGGCTATTTTAAAATTTTAAAACTATAGTTTGACTTTTAAACTGTAGAAAATTACTGATCTGAACTGATCAGCAATTCTGGTCTCTGAGAAATTATCAACAAAAGCTTGAAATGATTGTGCAGATAATAATCTGGTCTTTCATTGTTTTCCATGTACAGGAGGGATGTTTGATGTTTGGCACTGATCCAACAGGACACCCGAGAAAACAGAAAAGCAGCTTCTAAATAAATTGAGCAGAACAGAAACCAACACAATATTACTCATTTGATTGTAATCTTATGCCTGGTCGGTGTATATGTATAAACTCTTTCCCAAGAAATCTGAATTCAAACGTTTCAGACTGTGTGCATTATAGCGCCCTCTGGTGGAACTCCTCTCCCTGACCTATATATAGTCTTTAAATCAGGAGGTCCCTCATATATCAATCAGTTTCTGGAGCTCAGAACGTTTTACAAATGAAAGTCCTCCGTGTTTTCAAAATTCATAATTCAAAGTCTAATGTTTACAGACAATCCGTCTATGAAGGAAGTTTTTGTATGTTTTTGTTGAAATACCAAAAGTGAACAGTTCTGTCAATAATACAACAGTATGGCACACTGTGACAGGTGGAACATAATCTGAAAGCAGAAGTTAGTTTAGCTGGTTTAGGAAAAGTGAATGTTTGTATGAAACATCAGGTTAATCTTACTGCTGTTCATAAGGTTCAACCATGGCCTGTGCTGCCATCTGCTGACACAGTTGAACTGCAGCCTGACCTGGAGAGAAAGTAGTACCTCACTTTGATTGTAAAGAATAATCAAAGTGGCATATGCAAGTGTCAGATTGTGTTCAGGAACAAAAACAACACAGATCGTTCAGTGACATTAAGTGCTTCATCAGCTTCACAGTGACGGCCTCGGGTGAGTTAGGATCGTCCTACTACTGCTGTTACTGCAAGAAAAAGAAAAAAATGACACAAAATGAAAAAATCCTCTTGTTTTTTGCATAGTTATGTAATTATAGAAATTTATATTCTTGAGTAATAAACTGCAGCAATATTGATCTGACTCAAAAGTTTTCATCACCAAATCTGTTCTGAAACTCTTCTGATCACTTCATCTGAGCACACTTACTAAAGAGTGAAGTTTCACTTTAGACCACACAGATGTCAAAGTGAGTCTAAAGATGTCACTCTTCAATAGGGATGGGTATAGTGTAGATCAGGTTCGGCAACCTTTCTGACGATGAGTGCCATCGGGTGTATCGGGTACCGCATTGGAATGGTTTAAATCCTATTTGTCAAATTGATCTTTCTTTGTGGCTACCTCTAAGTTCAGATCCTCCGTCAGCTCTCTTGCCTATAGGGTGCCTCAGGGCTCTGCCTTGGGACCATTATTGTTTTTGTTGTATTTACTCCCTCTTCTGCAACTTCTTAGCTCTTTCTCTGATATTTCATATCATTGTTATGCAGATGATATTCAGCTATATATCTCTTTTAGGCCACCTGATGTTTCTAAGCTCCAAATCTTGCAGTCCTGCTTAGATTCTGTTAGAGATTGGCTGGCTGGTAATTACCTTCAACTAAATGCTGATAAAACGGAAGTCATTGTCTTTGCTCCTGAGAAATTTGTTCCCCTCGTGGTTAAAAATCCAGGCCCTCTTGCTTCCTATATTAAATCATCCATTAGGAACCTTGGTGTTACATTTGATCCAGCTCTGACGCTGGACATACACGTTAAATCTTTGGTTCGCTCTTGTTTTTACCATTTAAGAAATATCGCTAAGCTGAGTCCCATTGTCTCACGTTCCGAATTGGAAATGATTATTCATGCTTTTGTTTCATCTTGCTTAGGCTATTGTAATTCCTTATTTACTTGCTTAAGTAATGCCTCCCTGGAACGACTGCAGGGTGTTCAGAATGCTGCTACTAGGCTTCTGACAAAGCATCACAAATACTCACATACCACTCCCCTGCTGATTCAACTGCATTGGCTCCCTGTCAAGTTCAGGGTCCAATTTAAGATCATTATCATGACTTATAGGGCCCTGCACGGTGTAGCTCTAACTTACTTAAGTGATCTTCTTCTTTCCTATCACCCCAGCAGGTCCCTGAGGTCTTGTGACCAGGGGTTGCTGGTTGTCCCGCATACAACGTTAAAAACAAAAGGTGACAGAGCGTTTGTATCAGTGGCTCCCAGACTCTGGAACTCACTCCCTTTGAGTTTGAGATAGGGTTATCGGTTTAAACTTTTGGTTGCTTTTGTTTTGTTTTAGATTTTAATGGCTGTTTTCTGCCTCTGTAAAGCACTTTGTGATTTTATCTTGAAAGGTGCTATATAAATACAATTTTATTTATTTATTTATTTATTTAAATTTCCTCAGAAGTCAATGTGCCATATGATTGCATTAGCAATAAATTTAATAACGCTCTATATGAACAGTTACACACTATATAGAACCACTTTATAGAATTATATTTGTTGGCAGATGATTGCAGCTATCAGCGAATAGCTGTCAGCTATTTAGAAACAACAAAAAAAACCTTTTTATCCAAATGCTATTTATGGTCTCCTCACAACAATGATAAGAAAAATAAACTGGGCCAATATGGCATGTTTGTTAATACAGGGATCCACATGTTAATGTGATCTCTGGTCTCCCACTCAGACACAGGTCTCCGAGTGTCCAGCGTTCAGACGGCTACCTGAGGACTCATGTGAGAGAAAATCTGCTGACACAGACATGTAGAGCCAAATACTGTCAATAAGGCCTCTGCAATGTTCTGAAGACAGTTAAACTTGTCAGTTAGTGATGTCCAGCAGGTGAAAATGCAAACTCCATGAACACGCACAGCTGTGGATTCCAGCTGCGTCTGTAGTTCTGCAAACTTTGACCCCCACAGAGTCGAGCTTTTCAGTTCAATCAGCTGCATTTCAATGTCGCATTAACTCAGCCAGTTAATGCGAGACAAATCCAGCTGGTCATTAAAGCTTTCTGGTTTGATCAGTCTTGAGTCTTCGGATGTATCCATGTATTTCCGCAGTGCTGATGCTGCGCTGAGCGAACAGCTCCTGAAGCATTTGAAGTGTCGGAATGTGGAAATTTCAACATCGCTTGAAAAAACTGCCAGCTAGCAAAATCCCTCTCAAAAGGTATATATGTGTGTGAATATGTATATATTCACATACATATGTGAATATGTATATATTCACACACCAGTGCGTGAATGTGAGAGTGAATGAATAGTGGTATTGTAAAGCGCTTTGGGTGCCTTGAAGAGCACTATATCAATCCAATCCATTATTATTATTATTATTATTATTATTATTATTATTATTATTTTTCTTTTTATTATACAATATGCTTGCCATGTTCGTGCAATATACCTTCCATGTTTGAACAATATAATATCACATTATTACAATATACATAATTATCACGTTCATACAATGTAAATATTATATTGTACGAACATGAAAAGTATATAGTTAGAACAATAAACTTTTCACGTTATAACGTGATATAGCTCTATTTTTCTTTTGCCTGGGTGGCAGCTCTACGCTTACGTACTCGGATGAGCTTGCCTCATCCTAGTTGTGTCTCCATCTCTTGAGTCCAGATCACACGCTCCACTGCCGTACTGCTCCACCTTTTCTCTTTCATTTCTGTGTTTGTGTGTGCGCAGTGTGAGAGGCTGCGTTGAGAGGCGACAGGATTTCAAACTGGTTTGATTATCTTGCGACCATACGATTGATGATTGGGAGCTGGTCGTGAGGTGTTAACTGCTTTTCGTTACCCCATGTAGACTACACAATGCACACACATTAAGGCAAAACTCGGGCCGATCCCCAAAACGGTTGCGCGACTGAAAAATTGGCTCAAAATGGGCCAAAAATCGCACAGTATGGCCAGCTTTTGGAGGCTAGCTCCAAACAAACATCTGCAGCTTGGCAGTGTTTACAGCACTATAATGACCAGACCTAATTCTTTTGAAAACCATACATCTTTCCACAGGTCTCAACTTCATCACACATCACCTAGAATCAGAGCTGGATGAGGTCAGCACAGACAGCAGCCTAACCGACTAAGATGATGGATCCATGGGGTCAGGAAATCCAGAAGCAGAGCTGGAGAGGTACCTTTCATGTCCATTCACTGGAGGTGTGGATCTATTGCACGGCTTTCCTCACATCAAGAAGCTGTTGATCAAAACCAATACAGCTCTTCCTGCATCTGGAGCTTGTGAAGGAATCTTAGTCATGCAGGACTCCTGTTCACTGCTGAACAGTTAGAGCTTCACAGAAAGAACCTTGAGAGCAAACTGCTGCTGAAGCTTAACCATCACCTCACTGAGTGAAGAAATGGCACATTTTTGCTAAATATGCAGAAATAGACACACACCCATACAACTTATGGTAAACTGAGCTGCCTTGTATGAACATATGTTGAAGATGCCTCGTTCTAATGTTTTCTCTGAGGCTGCTGTGCCATTTGGAGCAAAAATGAATATAAAGTTTACAGCATATCTTGTCACTGGAAATTGTTTGAACTGTTTATATATTTATAGTACTTAATGTAGGTTTTGGTGAAAAAAGCTTTATGTTGTGAAAAACTGAAATCTGGAAATTAGAATTGTTGTGCCTTATTTTGTTAATGTTTTTACATATATTCCTTTTGAAAATACTAAAATTTGTATATTTATTTACTTTTGTTTGTCTGATAGCATTTATTTATAAAATAAATCAGACATTTCAAACAGTTACTCACTACTTGAGTAGTCTTTTCACCAAGTACTTTTTTACTCTTACTTGAGTAACTTTTTTTGACGACTAGTTTTCACTTTTACTCGAGTAATAGTATTTTAAAGTAATGCTACTCTTACTTGAGTACAATTTTTGGATACTAACATAGCATCTATAACACTTTCTAACAAACAAACATATTCTAATAATAAACTAAACAAAGGAATTCACTTTCACTCGTTCATCAGTAAAGTCAGAGGTTGAGCTGGAGCTCGTGTCCCGTCACAGCCGTCACTCACACCAGATGTGAGAGTAGTGCGTTTGTTCTGTGCAGCATAACAAACTGGCTAATTAAAGTCTATATTTACACTTTTTATTTGAATACTTTATTTAATTCTATGTGAGTAACAATAACAAAGTGAGCTGCACTGAAAACAGGAGAGCGTGTCAGTGTTCACAGTAATATTCACAGGAAATCTTAACACTTGTTAGACTTTTTAAGCCATGAGGAGGTTTTGCTAAACTCAGAATCTCCTCTAAGCTGCACTCTGACAACAGTCCAGCTCCATCAATGATCCCATTGTAGTTCTTATTTCTTACATGATGTTTATAGTGAGTGGGCTTCTTTGCATGCTGCTCAGTGTCTTTGTCCCTTTGATGGGGTGTTGTTGTCACCCTGCTGGGTCCATAGGAGCCTCTACCAGGAGGCTGAGGGGCAGCGTTGGAGGTCATCAGTGTTTTTAGCCTGAAGTTAGCAGAGAGGCTAAACTTGACTCTTTGTTGCATTATAGAGACAGAAGTTTAAATAGTGTTTAACAGGACAATCGAGGCTAAAATGGTTTAAAAGATGAACTCATTAAAAAACACTAACAAATCTTCATGATTCAAATACTGAGAAGCTTCAACAACAAATATGTGTTCAAGCCAGCATGATGTTTGCTCCTGTAACTGATTGTTTTTCCATCTTGTTCTCTGAATATTTACCAAAGGGCTCCATAACTAATGTCATTCATTTTGTTTCTTATCATTGAAACTGTTGTAGAAAATCCACTTTGTTAAGAAAACAGAGAAACGACGTCTTTATATGAGACTTCAGAAAAATGTTGTACAAGACAAACTGAACAACATCAGAGCGACATCACGACTTCCTGTAACTTTTCTCTGTCCAGCTAAACATGAGTACCTTCCATTTTCTCCTGCAGAGGATTCTGGGTAAAGTCAATCGTGCACTGACGTCCTGTGTGTGTGTTTTATTGTGCAGATGCAGCTGCAGTCGGCTCAGCAGTGAGAACTGAAGACGTCAGTCAAAGAGAAGGAAAAACAGTCAGAGCTGAGAGGTACAGCTGCTCTTCTTTTAGTACAAACACGACAATGGATGATGGAAGCATTGACTTGTGGTGAACACAAACTCACTTCAGTCCTCTTCAGAGCAGATAACAAAGTTCATGTGAGCCACAGACTTAAAGCAGACAACTGTTTTCAGAAAGTTCATCAGTAAAATAAGCAAATAACTTCATACTGGTAGAGCGGAGAGTCATAACTAAAGTGCTCAGAGCATGTTTTCATACAATAAGAGTAAAATGAAAGCATGATGCAGATTTATAAAGTGACTCAGAACAAAGAACCACATGAAGAAAAATGTATTTAATTTAAAGTTTAGAGGAGAATGAATTATGAATGTGATGTTGCCTGTAAGTGTTCACAGCTGTATGTGTCACTGGGAGATGAACATGATTTAATATCTGGATATGAACATTTAATTTTAAGGTGCAGATGCAATAAAGTAATTATATCAACAGATGGATTTGAGAGATGAATTAATACAATACAAATTCATATTTTGAATAGAAATTTTTATTTTAATACAAACATTTTTCCATGTAAAAGAAGATAACAGCACCAATAAACTGTCTTAGTGTACAATGTGTTGGCTTGTCTTGCAATCATACAGACGAAATATCTGTTTATGTTAAAGTTCCCCCTGGTGGAAGGTTGTGGTCATTTGACTGAAGTTTGATTCTTAATAAGAAGAATAAAAAGCTGATTTAACAGAAAAAAAGGATTCTCTATCCACAAACGTCTTGATGCATCCTCAATCATCCACCAGTGGTGCTAGTTTCAGTCATTATGCAAATGTGTCAAGGTGCTGTTTATAAGGTTGGGGAAACCTGCAGTCAGCTGAGACTGAAGAAGTCACTTGGATGAGTGACGAAACGTTTCTCCCACTGAAAACTACGTCCAGATGAACAGAATCAACTTTTGGGTCTCTATTCATGAAGTACCAGGAAACAACAACCACCACCTGAAGGCACTTTTACAGTAAAAAAAAATGAATCAAGTCCCTGAAAACTGCATGAACTGAGCAAATAGATCAGAACCATTTCGATAAAAACAGAAACAAAACTAAAGAAGATTCCTATTCATAGGAATAAATACATTGAATACAGTGTGCAATAACAGAGTTAAGAAGTGTGGGCAGTGCTTAAAAGTGTATTTAATAAACAGAAGCTTCTGTGATGTAAAGATGAGTGTTTTATCTGTTTAAAGTGAAGCAGCAGGTGGTGTGATATTAAAAGTAAAGTTAAACAGACGTTGTCTGTGAAGGCTCTCAGTCATCTAGGCCATCGTAGTCTAAGGAGCTTGGAAAGAAAAATCTGTCTGGACTTCTTTAAGTTGCTTGAAGAGGTTTCAGAGTCCCAGATTTAAGCCCTGTGGGAGTGTCCCCTCAAGAGGGACATGGACCCCCTAATAATCCTCTACCTAATCACAAGAGATGTTAGCTCAGCAGGAGGTCGAGAACAGGAAGTGGCAGCTACAGCTCACAGGATAAAGAGACGTTTAGTCTAACATACAACTAAATATCGTATATATACATACAAACAGAACTTGGTTGCTATTAGTAACCTGATTTACATTTGTTTTATAATAAGTTCAGACTTTTATAATACTAAACTTACTGAACCTTTTTTCTACTACTTAAAGAACAACAACTCTGTAATGGATGTCTAAACATGAAACACTCGATTTTTTTGTTGAAGTTTTGCACTAAAGAAAAAGTAAATGAAAAAAATTCATAAAAATCTTTTTTGGCACTTTTTGATGATAAGTGTGACACTTGAGTCTGCTTCCCTCACATGAACTATTTTTCTATTACCCATAAAAACCAACTCTATAATAAACGTTTAAACATAAAACCTGAAAAGGTTTCCTGGAATAAAATTAAAAGAACATTTAAAATCCATAAAACTCTTTTTTGCCACTTCTTGATGGCATGTGTGACATTTCAGTTTGCTCCTGTTTCACTTACATGATTGAAAAACCACAACTGGCTTTACCCTGAGTGCTCAGTGTCACCTGTGTAACAGCAGGAGTCTCAGATCAGCTGGAAAACACTGAGACATTTCCAACAGGCTGACATTAAACTGGAGGCTCGTATGAACCCTGGTTACGTTGTTTAAGTTTTCTGTAGATCAAAAAACAAACGCCAACAACAGCGACAACAATAACCCCAACTGTCACACCAACTTTCAGTCCAACAGATCCATCCTCCAT
>NW_005188034.1:34522-38390 GCF_000239375.1 Pundamilia nyererei | reverse complement strand
CCCAGACACGGCTAGTGACGTCAGACTGAACAACCGGATAAGTCTGAAGGTTCACAGTCATCCAGGTCATCGTAGACTAAGGAGCTTTTCCAAGCTCCTTAGCATCTAATAACCAGCTTGCAAAATAAAGCAAAATAAAAACAAACCAAGAAACATAAAAACGCCAGACTAGCAATTTGAGCCCATGTGTTTTCTAAACTCTAACACACACATATATGAAAAAGTGAGTATGAGGTCCCTTGGTGCACCTATTTCTCCAGCTGCTGGGCTGAAGTTCGCCCAGGGCACCCTCTGCCTCTGCAAACCACAGTGACAGCACTGTAGCGGGGACATTCGCGTGTTTGTAAATGTGTAAATAAAGTGTAAGGTGCACACATATCAAAAGTCAAGTGTTGCTCAAAGCATTGAAAACATAGAAGAGTCATCAGGTACAAGTCAGGCAGAAGTTGTTTTTTGTTTTTTTTCCCTCTGTACACGTCACTGTTTCTCCACCCACGTAGTCTGTACTTACCCTCGGACAGACTGTGTGGCGGTTCCGCCGATACAATGCAGGCTCAGACAGACAGACTACGGTGGATTTACCGTGTATTTGCTGTAAGTGTCACATTTATTCTTTTTTATACACACATATGAAATACATGTATTGAAAAGTTATTAGAAGCTCGGCGTTAGCATTAGATCGTTTGTCGCAGTGGCGATCACGGAGCGGTCTGTGCTGAAAACACGATTTAAAGAATAAATAAATAAAGCGCCGAGCAGCTGAACCCGAGACAGACACCCTGTTCACTGGATTCATCTATTATTTAGTCCGTTTACCTTCATGGTTTATTATTTTTATTATTTTTATCTCTTTAGTTTTAAACAGTTGTACAGCACTTTGTTTGAAAGCGCTTTATAAATAAAGTTATTATTATTATGGTCAAAACGGTCGACCCAAACTAAAGCTTTTAACAGGATCTTAACCAGGTCCGGGAGATGGTGAAACAGTATCTGGAGATTCATCATCGTCTCTCTTCATTAGAAATATCTTTCAGTAAGGCGGAGGCGGAAAACCCCGTCTGTGCTTACGCGGTTTAAAAATATTTACTGACCCCCGATGAGTCACAGAGGAGGTGCTGTACTATTAAAAGATAATACCCCTTTCTATAACTATATATCTAACAGATTATATATTTATTACATATACACATACATGCACACAGTAAAAGCAGCCTGTGTTTAAGGCCTGGTTTTGAATTTGAAAATGCGCTGAGGGAACTAAGATGGCGGCTTTTACTCGGCCGTTGGTGCTCGTTTACAATCTACAACCTTTGTCCTGATCCTGAGTAACATTTGAAGGATTTGTACATTATAATCCTTAAAGTATTTGAAATAAGTTGTGACCTAGCGCTAAGAGTAAGTGTCCCCTCTTTAGTGCTGTAGCTACACAGAGGTAATCTGTTTGGATGAAAGTCATCTATTAGCATATATCAGTCTTTTACCTACCGTATTTTCCGTGTTTCTGAACAGGCCACTAAAGTGTTAAAGCTTATTTACTACACAAACAGTTTTTTTTATAGTTGTAATTTTGATCACGTGGCTGACAAACATGTTAAAACTCTTTTTTTTAGTCTTCCTCTGCTAGCCTGTTGTGTATCACTTTAGTTATAATGGCTGTTTTAAGCATAAAACCTCCTCATGTTACTGAGTTACACATGCTAATCCTCCCCCACAGTGCAGCAGTGTTGCCAACTCCTCAGTAAGTCGTTAAATGACGTCATCACCTAATTTGCATAATCGGTCATGGTAATGTAATTGTAACCTACGCTGTTGGAGAGAGAAATAACATCGTGGAAGAGACATAAAGTGAGCAAAATACGTCCTAAATGCATTTAGAATTTATTTAGAACTACAAATTACATTTGTTTAACAATTATTGTTTTTTAATGTCACAATTCCAACCCTGCTCCTTTATCCGGGCTTCGACCGGCAAAAGTGACCCGAAATAGGCGCTCTGGTGGAATTACTTCATGTGTGTGTGTTTATAAGTAGTTTTAAACCTTGTGATCCACAAAACAACATAACAGTAAAATAAGAACTGACTGCGTTACAGTCAGTGCGGGAGCAGCGGCTTTGCTCATGCGCGGTTCATTTGCAGTTTGGACGCAAAGGTGTGAACATCTCCTGCAGCTGGGGGAGGGCTATCCTCCGCCCGTGAGCGCTTTAGCACGGGTGAGGTGCCCACGGCAGCACCGCTTCTGTGGCAAGCCATTAGTGCCAAAAATCGCCACTTTTCTAACCTGTTTGGTTAAGAAATGGCGTAAAAAAACGCAGTTTAATTATTTAAAACGCCGGAAAAAACGGCATTCTGTTCCGACAAACGCCGTTTTTTCCGACTCTCACATGGCACCCTGGACGCACCATCCGAGTGACGTTCAAAGACAGACGGAAACGCCATTTTTTTCCGCCACTTGGAAGAAAACACCGTTCAAAGATGCAAAAAAACTGCGTTTTTCACGGCGTTCTGTGCCAGCTGTAACGGCGTTTAAAATGGCGTTTTATTGAAATTATGCAGGGCACTCCCCATGGTTCCCTCATCCAATTACTTTCAACTCATTTCACCCAATCAAAGAAGAGGAAGTGCAGACCACACTAATGCATCACCGATGCACCTTGCTGCTAAGTGATTGCCTATTCGGTACCAGTGCTTGTTACCCACTATGCATTTTGATATGTTTAAAGCATGATCAAACAAGTAAACGACGAAATGCTTTTTCTGAAACAAGACCTTAACTGTGTGGCGCATGGGTCGCTTGTTTACTTGAGGGATCATCTATTAGCGCTGCGCTACCGCAGTGTAGCATTATGATGCTAACGGAGTCCTGGCTAACACCGCAAACTTCGGACATGAGTGGGGAGCTGCCCGGTTTCAAATGCTGCGGGCGGACAGGACGAGAGACAGCAGTGAGAGGAAAGGAGGGGGACTCGCAGTGTTTGTGAACGACAGATAGTGTAACCCTGGGCACACCGCTGTGAAAGAATTACTCTGCAGCAGATACATTGGGCGGCTAGCCGTTAGCGTGTGTCGAGGCATCCTGTGACTTTCTCCACTCTGGTCAGCAGACTGCAAACGCAATCTCCGAGAGCCCTTTTTTAATATCAGGAATGCTTTAATCACACATCAGTGGACTCGACACGGTCCACCTTCACCTAGTATGTGACCTTCACCTAGTATGTGACCTCCCAGCTGGAAGCCGGGCAGCCTACTCACAGAGGTAGTACCGGGCAGTGTCGGGGTACTGCCACTGTGACCGGGTTAGCGTCATTAGCTCCTCAATCATGTCAAATCTCACATTTACAGTGATTACAGGAAGGAGAGATGGTGTGTAAGGTGTCCTTCTCGGGAGACATCACCCCTGTCTCTTCCCTCACTGGGGATGTCGGGTCTGTCTGCCGGTAGCGCAGCTGCAGGGCGCAGCGCTAATAGGTTCAGGTAAATATAATACAATACTATACAACAAGAATAAAATACTCTGTTATAGTAGGAAACACCGCACAGGTGGGTCCGGTGTTATTCACACATAAGTTAATGTAGCCCGCAACACATGTCACAACGTTGTCACAACGCTGTCAACGTCGTCCCCCACAATAGAATCAAAAGAATCTCTAAGAGCCTCCCCGCTTTCCTCCAACCATCTGTGTGGGGCAGGTCAGGCGTTTAAAACGGCGTTTTAAACGCCGTTACAGCTGGCACAGAACGCCGTAAAAAATGCAGCTTTTTTGCATCTTTGAACGGCGTTTTCTGCCGAGTGGCGGAAAAAAACGGCGTTTCCGTCTGTCTTTGAACGCCGCTTTTTACGTCACTCGGATGGTGCGTTCAGGGCGCCAT
>NW_005188034.1:20579-23615 GCF_000239375.1 Pundamilia nyererei | reverse complement strand
AATCGGATTTGATGCGCTTTCGCCTGCAGTGTGAACGTAGCCTAAGATTACGACAAATGTAGCAGCAGGTTAACTCCGGCTCCCTGTAGCCAGTGCGTTAGTTCCGTCTACAGCTAACTGGAGCCAAAGCAAACGCACTGTTGCTGTCGGGGCCAGTATTGCTCGTTTTAAATACCTGCGTCGGACTCCGATTACAGCGAATGTAACAGCGGGTTAACTCTGGCTACAGCTAACTGGAGCTACGTGGACACTTAACAGCTAGAACTGGAGCTACATAGATGTAGCTGCTGTCATGACCATCACTTTTTGGTATTATGCCTGTGTCGGTCTCCGGCTGCGGCTAATGAACGTATTGAGACTAGTCTGAACACGGTAAACTGCTAATTAGCTGTAGCTAGCATCTATCAGGAACGCGACTGCTTCGTTTTAATGCCCGTGTCGCACTCTGCACGGTTCAGCGGTAGTTAGCTGCTGCCAGAGCTAGCTGCTGCCAAAAAGTGATTGTCTGCCAAAAACTGATTTCTGGTATTTGCTATAAGTAACTTGTTGGGCTATAATATGTTAAACATATGTCAAATGCATCCCTTATGGATGACATAAAGTCATCTTGAGCCACAAACAACATTTGTGTAACAAGGTAGAAGCCGCAATCAGTTTTTGGCAGTGACTCTTATAACCTTTATTTATGCAGTTAAAAAAAAAAATCTCATTAATATTAAAAATGTCTTTTGTAAGAGTAAGCTGGCCAACAGGACAGCAGAAATGGCAGCAAATATTACAATAGTTCTGTAAAAATATTTTAAGTGGGGATAAAGGACCGGATTGGTTATAATGTAAGTACAATAACACAGAGTTGTAAAGATACTTGAAAAACAGATAATTTTTTAATTATATATGTAACCCCTTTGTAAACCCTGTTCACCAAAGTCCATTTACTAACATATGTAAAGATATTACAAATAAAAAATACACAGAAACATTGGAAATCAGTTTTTGGCAGACAATCACTTTTTGGCACAACACCCGCACCGTTATCACCAGGCCTCAGTCCTACTGTTTGTCTAAATCACACCTGATGCTAATGCTAACATACAGGATAAGCTCGCAAAAGACATAGTTGCTTCAAGGGATCTCACCTCTAAACAAGGGAAGTAAGACACAGAGAATCAGGCCGAATAAGAGAGAGTTATTCCCCATCTTGTGGTGGGATTCAGAGGATCCAACGATCAGTGTAATAAATGTCCAAGGATGGTGCGATTAGAAGAACAAAGAAACTGAGAGTGCAACAACTCGATGAGCATTAGCCGGTCTGTTCACTTTGTGAAGTGGGCGTTTACTCCAGAAGTCTGACATGGGGTTGGCGGACAAAAGACCAGAGCGAGTTTTTTTTAAATCTTTTATATAGTTTATCTCACCAACACTGTTTTTGTACCAACAGAACGGCTCATGCTCTGAGGAAGAGGGCGGCTTTACTTGGCGTCAGTGACAGAAATGAGAAAAAGCTGAAATGAGTGAGAAGGACGATGAAGGAAACATCTGTGCTGTGTCTGCTCTGTAAGTAGAATCTCTGTGTTTGTTTGAATTCTTGTACTTTGACTGTCTGCTCTCCTGATAACTGAAGATGGAGGAGAAGACACGAAAAACAAATCAGGCTGAATAGAAATGATTTGCTCTGTAGGACTGAGGGTGTACATGTTGGTCACCCATCTTTACAATGTAAATGGTTCGCTCCTTAAATCTTCTTAACTTGGCACGTTCAGATCCAGATTAGAGATGAACGGGTATGAGATCACTACCTACTGAACAATCAGTTCTCCAGAAAATAGTGTCACCATTCCCAGAAGATCCCTTGGACCTCTGCACAGAGAGTAGGAGTGTGTTTTTAATAGGCTCTAAAGTCTTTGTGTTTCTCTGATCCGTAGCTTTTAACAACAATTTGCATAGTCTTGTTATTCTAAATGCATTAACGTATGATGATCCCAAAACAGGACACCTACACTGTACTTGCTGACCTCGTATCAAACTTATACGTGGATTATGTTTTTATTTTTAAACTTTACATCCATTCCCAAACCCTAATTTGGTGATTTAGAAAATGTACAAATGTTGTTCTCCTTGATTCTAATCTGCTGTTAAGTCTCTTTCCCACTGCTGGAAACACCAAATACACACCAAGAATGTCTGTTCAATCAGTCACATTAATCACTTTGATCTGGAGCAAACAACAATGATTTCCACGTCTCCTTCCTCAGGATAGTAAGCTTCAACAATCAGCCATCAACTTAGAACTAAACACCAGCACTGAGAGCGCACCAAGTGGTTAAACGTTTAGCTGCCAGTACACCAATCAGTGTCTTCAGTTTGAAATCTACTTCGTACACATTTCTCTCAACAAGCCCCAGTTTAGGGTCCATCATGCACGCACAATACGGTAATATTATGTTGACGCGCAGTACGTATTACTCTACGACACTTCTGACTACAGTAACTGTAATGCTCCGACAATACATCAAGCAGTGCGGCTTCTTAGCTTACCATAAAATTGATTCGACATCAGTAAGCACAACGAGAACTCATACATAAGACGCACCGGATTATAAGGTGCACTGACGATTTTTGAGAAAATGAAAGGTTTTCAAATGCACCTTAAAGTCTGAAAAATACGGTATATGAGTTTTGTAAGGTAGATTGTTTCGGGGCAGAAGGACGTTTGTTTGCAGCCATCAGAAAGAGAATTAAAAAAAATACAAATAAAAACTATGAAGAAAACGCAGAGATGTCAGAGGTTTATACCCAGTGGTCTACAAAGTGGTCCAAGGGATCTTTCAGGAATAGTGGCGCTAACTTTTGGAGAACTGATTGGCGATTATTTACAGTGGTGCAGATGTGTGTCACAGGTTGATCTGGCTGTAGGCTGTGGCACTTGGCCAGCTGGTTGACCCGACTCCATGTTAGTGCACAAAGTAAACTGCTCGCTGTAGTTGTGAAGCAAAAACGCTGAATTCGGAGAAACAAACCGTGCGAGGGGAACGATAA
>NW_005188034.1:17078-20254 GCF_000239375.1 Pundamilia nyererei | reverse complement strand
GCAAACCAGCTTAGAGGTGCATCAATACTGCCCCCTAGTGAGGAGCTGGACCACAAAACAAAGAAAAAAGCCCCTCTGTCTATTAATCTTGTTCTTATCACAAATTTCAACAGTTGCCCATAAATTTGGCAAAAATTACTTAAGAGTCCGGTATAATAATTGTTTTTGTTTGGAATTGTGCAGGACTGGTCTGCATCACAGTTTCACACAACAGTGAAACATTTTCAGTACACCAATCAGTGTGACCAAGCAGCTGAGGGGCAGCTTTACAAAGGAAAAATAAACTGTAACGGTTGTAACGCATGTGTATCTGTTCCTAACTCCTCCTAGATGTGTTAATCAACCTGAAATAAAATTGTGAAATAAACTACCTAGAGTTATTATTTTAACACTCAGATCCTTTCAAATTATCTTTATCATTTGTAGTATCTGATATAAAAACAAACTGTAACATTATGTGTACGTTCCTGTGCGTCTGTGAATTGTCTTCAAATTTAGCGCCCATTCACAACAAGTGAACCATTAACAAAGTTGTAATAAATATTTGTAATTCGTTGAAGTTGTTTAAACTGTTATTTTTATTGATTTCTAAAGTTGGGCATTACTGATTTACCATTCATCTCTCTATGGAGAATATGAGACAGCAATTGCACATGACGATTAGATTCATTTCATTTCAGTTTTATTTATATAGCACCAAATCACAACAGCAGTTGCCTCAAGGCCAACAATACGGCCTTGAGGCCTTGTTACGGCCCAACAATAGAAGGAGGAAAACGCAAAGACGTTAGATGCTAGGGGGAAAATTTAGACCCTCCTACTGTCGGCAAACAGAGATGAAAATTTCATCTCAACTCCGGGTTATTTGTCAGTTTGACAGGATGAAGGACGACTGACATTTAAATTTGTTTTTTTTAAATGTCTAAAAAAGAAAACGTAATAATCCTAGTCTTAATCTTAACATACAAACATTTTTACTGACTAATGGATAACCAGTAATTATTACATGTGTGTGATGCTACTATTGAGGTAACAAACATTTTCTAATATTAAACCAAAGAAAGGAAAATTCACTTTCACTCAACCATCAGCCAGAACCACAGGTGTGCTGCAACAAGACGGCTCACACCTGAACAGAGTCCTGCTTATAAGCTCCGATGAAGCCCAACTGAATAATGTGACTGAGTTTGTGTTATATTTAAAACAATGTCATTAGGACTGAGTCACCTGCACTGACATCCTCTGTATGTGCTTTATCGTGTAGACCTTGGTGGATCTGCAGGGGGAACTGAGGATGTCAATTATGGACGAATCATCAACAAATCATCAAGAGAGAGAACAGTCAAAGGTAAGAGGTGCAGATGCTCTTGTTTGTCTCCATCATGGTTCAGAGTGAGAACAGCAGCTACTCAGATTTCAGAGTTACAGACGACAGACAAACCTCATGTTTCCTTTTTCTGTGATGGCAAATGTTGTGGTGTCAGATTGTAGTGTGATGTGAGGCGTTTGATTCTAGCTTGAATTCTTAAAGGGAAGATTTAGGGCCAGATTCACTAACATCTACAGCAGCACACAGCCCTGTTTGACATTTAAAAGCTGTTGGATGTACTCAGCGTCAGTCTGACTACTGTTGTATCGTGGCAGCTGGTTTTCTGGCTTTTGTAAGAGTTTCACTTTCAGGAGGAGAATATTTAAACTAGTCAGCTCGTCAGGTGAATATGAATTTGAAAACCTGTGGCACACAATTTACTGCAAATTACATAAATATTTATCTCGCCTTCAAAAAAAATTGTCTTATGCTTGTTGTGTTAGTTGCTGACATCGACCTGTCTCCTTATCCCTAAAGGGAGGGAGGGATGTTATCGGATCAAGTAATAAGTACTTTGTCTGAAAAGTACCTAAATAACTGTCTGAAAGCTGCTATTGGTGCAAGTTTTGGCTCAACTCAGTTCTCACACTGAGTATTTAGAGGCAGGGCCTCTTATTGCTCCTCAGTAATTCTGGTAATACTGATTTTACTGAAACTGAGTTGTCTTTATATCAGCAAACATGAACTTCTCTCTGCTGAATCTGTAACAAATCTAAATAAATGTCTGTGAAAAATCAGCTTTTAATGAATCTGTGTTAGAGTCATGTGATTCATTGAGTAATTGGATTATTAAAAAAAAGTCCTCGACACAAGTTCTTTGTGTCGATACTTCACACAGCTCTGTCGCATGCTGTTGTGTTAAATGATGCTATTGCAAGCCTTTCACCCACATTTGTGCCTAAAAGCAGTCCTGCAATAAAAATGTATTTAGGAGCTTTAACACTCAAAGACTTGTGTTTTTTCTCTTATCTGTTTACTTGATTAATTGATAGAAGAGTTGATTGATTACTCATTACTAAAATAATCTATAGCTGCAGCCCTAATCTTATATAAAGAGCTTATATAAATCTAAATACCAAAAAAAATTTTTTTATACCAGCAGTGTGATGTTCAGCTGTGAATTTAACAATTTAACAAACTATTGTTAAAAACTATAAATATGAGGTGGTTAGGGCAGTTATAAAAATGCAGTTATAAATAGCATTTATATCATCTCTACCACTCTGTTTATTATGTTGATCGTTTTCATGACAGCCTGTTGCAATGAATTATGGGTCAGCAGGTGTTCTCATCACCAACTGATCACTTGGTTGTGAACACCCAGTGCAAATTTGATAATTCGAAGAAGATTTAGGATTTTGAAATTCATACAATAGGTGCGTCTAATAAATTTATCAGACGAGTTTGAATTTCAGCGACTTCCACCTCAAGGTCCGAGGTCAAGTTTTCAGAAAATCTTATTAATGTAAAAGCTCAAGAAATAATCTGAGACGTTCACATTAATACAATGTGTGCATATACTAGTAGGCTGAGGGGCAGCACTAGCAGCTGCCAGCATTTTTTTTAATTTGAGGACATGATTTGTAACATCAGCACAAAGTGCATATTTGAAATGGTCTGAATTACAAATATATATCAGTACAGTCATAGTGCTGATCGCTGTGGTATTAGATTTGTAATTGAGGAGCTTTATGTGTTGCTTCTTGTTATTTAAATAACTTTGTAACAAGTTGTAGACTATACAGTGGTCCCTCACTATATCGTGGTTCACTTTTTGCAGCTTCGCTGTTTTGCAGATTTTTGGGGG
>NW_005188034.1:15146-16020 GCF_000239375.1 Pundamilia nyererei | reverse complement strand
TCCTTGGGCAAGATACTAACCCCAAATTGCCCTCCGATGCGTTCATCGGAGTGTGAATGTGTGTGGATTAGTAGATTAGTTTGCACTTGTGTTTACAAGTGCTTGTATGAGTGGGTGTGAATGGGTGAAGAGGCATGTTGTAAAGAGTGCTTTGGGTACTCCAGGTCAAACTGCTCTTTCAGGACCACATTTGGTGTGTGATCAACCAATTAAATCTGAAGGAGCCTAGGATTTACTGAACCTTAAGTGCTCTATTATCACTCTCTGGTTTTCTTTTTTGCACAGCACAATTTGCTCCTTATTTTTCTCTCTCTTTCTCCAGTTAACAGTTCTGTTTTTCTCAGCTTTCTC
Source organism: Pundamilia nyererei (assembly GCF_000239375.1). NCBI lineage: Eukaryota > Metazoa > Chordata > Actinopteri > Cichliformes > Cichlidae > Pundamilia > Pundamilia nyererei. The sequence goes on along the minus strand of NW_005188034.1, from coordinate 15,669 downwards.
TGGTGCACTCGTCTATCCCTCTTTCTTTCTACATGTGGCACGATCTGTTTTCTTTCTGATTTTTCATGTGTCACTTGCTTCCCAGTGTTTACTGCCTGTAATGCACGGTTGATTCGCTTACTGGTATCACGTGGGATGGCTTAACTCGCATCCAATTGGTCTGTGCGTTTCTCAAGCCACTGCTACTACCGCAAAAACAGAAAAACTGAGCCGCTGTTACTGCTGTAGGTTCGGGTCCTTATGTTTCCGGACCCGGATCGCAGTCCGCCTGTTAGTGACCCCTGCTTTATAAAATAAAGAACCAACATCAAGAGTGACTTGAATTTCTGATTCATTGTTTAATGTAGCTCGGCTACGACTAGGTTAGCTGTTTCTGGGCACAGCTGATGTATTGGTACCGGTTTGCGCACGGCTAACTCCGGGTTAGCGGGACCGTGTGGCGTATTGTTGAGCTACGTTTAATGTAGAAACTTGTGAATGAATAATCACGCTTCTTTTCACACGGCTAACCAGATTAGCTGGT
>NW_005188034.1:11283-13255 GCF_000239375.1 Pundamilia nyererei | reverse complement strand
AGACACTTATACTTGTCACAGCAAACCCGGTGAGCCCAGTGTGCAGTTTGATGCTGTGCCATGTGAGCCATTTGTATATTTCAGCAGGAGCAGCTTTAGCACCTGTGACCTCCTCATCAGACTCATCAGATGTGTCTGTGTCCTCTGGTTGATGCTCTCTATCGTCCTCCTCATCAGAAACCGGCTCATACATATTGCAATGCTGTTTTTTGCAAGATGCATTATTTGCATGTATGAAAATATTTTCCTTTTCTGTCTTTAAGGGTCTTGGTTTTAATTCAAACTGTTTAACACACTGCAGTGTGTTAAGTTCTATGTTTTTTAATATAGTTTCTCTTACCACTACTCTCTTTATACCAACAGAAAACCACAGACTCAGAGGAAGAGGGCGACTTTACTTGGTGTCAGAGACAGAAATGAGAAAAAGCTGAAATGAGTGAGAAGGACGATGAAGGAAACATCTGTGCTGTGTCTGCTCTGTAAGTAGAATCTGATCTCCTGGGTCCTGCACTACAGCGCAGGTTTATTATACCCAGAGTGTATCTCTGTTATTCAGATTGGTTTATGCTAACATTGGTAATCAGGATATTCTGTCATATGAAGCTCGTTATCAACTCACTCAGTTAACCCGGGGTTTCCCTCCCTGCACCTCCACATGTGCTGTTTTCACACAGTTGTGGATAAATGTATCAACAGTAAAGAGACTGTCTGCTGCTGATGAAGCAGGTGTGTTTGTTTGTGTGACCACTATACAGTAAACTAGTACCAGCAAACCCAGTACTATGCTAGTACTCTGATGCTGCAGAGTTGTCTTCTTGATGGAGTAAACAGTTGGTGGGAGGGTGATGTGGGTCAGCCATGATGCTAGTGGCTTTCTGAATGCAGCGTGTGGTAGGGCTGTGCGACATGACCAAAATCTCATATCCCGATATAAGACATCTATCGTCCCGATAACGATATAAATCACAAAAATGTAACATTTTCTGTAAATTCTGTGAATCTCGGGCAGCTCGACGTGTGTGAGGTCTTTCCAGCTGGGCGTCGTGTACCTGGAGTTGTGAGTTTTAACTGATGCATGAAGCTATACATTATTAGATATAAGTTGTAACAGCCGCCGTTTTCTTTGAGTATTTATTTCACGGCGTGCTGCGGGGAAAAGCCTGTTCTGTTTTTTAACACCTGACGGCTCTTTTTTTGGAAAGTCTCAACAGGATCTTGAGCTTTATTGTGAAAGGTTTACGTGGAAAACAAACAAGTGGACGGCTGAGCCACGCCATGGTTTTACCATCGCTGTTGCTAATGACAACGCATAAAAACAGTTGCTTGACCATCCGTAGTGTGGTTATATGAAATATAAGAGAAAGAGACAACTGTAACAAATTAATGTAGCCACTACAGTGACATCAAGACGATGAAGAAATATTGCCCTGATTGTGACCCTTCTGTTATAATGTCAGCACAGCATTCTTACCTGAACTGTCCTCACCTAATCCTGTTAAACATGGCAAATAGATTCATGTAACATACATATTAAAATGCTGTAAATACATGTTACCAAATATATTAATATGACACTATATTAAGAACACGGTTTAATACTAATAATAATAATATAGGAAAATCTACAAGGTAAATTTACCAGAACAGTCCTGATTTTAATAATATGAAAATTATTTAAACATTATATTTAGAACAATGTAAATGTGTGAAATGAAGAATACATTGAAATGATATAAATAATGTAACGTCAAAGATGAATTATTGCTATAGAAGATTTAATACTTAACTGGTTGCTTCATGAAGGCAGAATATGAAATATTTGCTCTGCAGGACACAACATAGCATCTATAACACTTTCTGTTGTTGTCACCCTGCTGGGTCCATAGGAGCCTCTACCAGGAGGCTGAGGGGCAGCGTTGGAGGTCATCAGTGTTTTTAGCCTGAAGTTAGCAGAGAGGCTAAACTTGACTCT
>NW_005188034.1:8259-10101 GCF_000239375.1 Pundamilia nyererei | reverse complement strand
GTATATAAAGAGAACAGAGAGGCTCTGCTTTGTGCTTATATTCTCCTCCTGTGTGTTTGTGTGTGCAGAGTTTCTACCAGAGCCAAATGTCATCGACTCCTCACTGAAGTCGTCCACCAGTCCAACCACTGGGATCCAGCTGCTGCTCTCTAACTGGTCCACACAGCAGCTCCCTGAGACATCCTGGAGACAATCGTTGTCAGAAAGGAAATCACTCAAATAAGTCAATAACTAATCAGAGACGTCTGATTATCCGACAGTTACAAGGTTGATGGTAACACATTTTATATCCTTGGACTAAACTCAGTCTGCATCGACAGGATCTGCATCTACTCTTATTTCATTATTACTGACTTATTATCACCATTTTAACCTCTGCTTTATAACTAAAGTGCTCAGCAGCAAGTTTTCATGAAGTCAGACTAAAGTGAAAGGAGTCAAATACAATCTCTTTATTGTGTTTATTTAAAGTTCACAGAGGAATGAATCACTGTTTATGTGATGTTTGATGTCACAGCTGTCTGTGTCACTGTGAGAGACAATGAACATAAAAATCAACATTATTTAAAATCTGAATATTAACACACATTTATGTTTGTCACACAGATTAATATCTTATAAATTTATATTTTTCACTATTTTTCACAGGTACAAATGTGTTTTGTAATATGATGGAGATCATTCACTCCATTAATAAACAGCCTTCATCTGCAATGTGTCGGATTTTACTTTCTGAGTGAAATTGTTTTCAACACACAGTCACACGTTTATGTTAGAGCACCCTCCACTGTCCATTAGTGATTCTCTTCACTGACCCACAGATTTGAAATCAGGATGTGGCTCACATATAAAACAACATGTGTCTCTGAGCAGCTTTTACCAACCACCAAATTCACGAGACTGTAATACATTTACTGATGCTTGTTGCAGCTCTGTCAGCAGTCAGGGCTGCAGGTGGGTTGTTTTCACCAGAAGTGACCACTGCTACCAGAAATATCACAGTGTGACGGGTAACAGGTGTGACGTCAACTCAAAGCAAACGATAGTTTAGGTGGTATTCATTTTAAAGGCATTATTTTTTTCAAGTTTTATTCTTTAATGAGGAAGTGAGTTTGTCATTTGATGCAACCAAGATGAAGTGGTCTGTGCTGCCATCTACTGACATTAAAGTGCAACAACAGGCTGCCCACCTCTGAGTCTGCAGCACTGAAGGTTTAATGTTTCCACTTCACACAGGATCAGGAGTGCTCAGCTCTTTACAAGAAAATCTCTGTCACACGTTTTCACTGACACTGAACACCACAAAAATATACAAACAAGTTCACAAGTTTTATTTCATCACAGTCATATACACTCACTGGCCACATTATTAGGTACACCTTCCTAGTACTGAATTTGGTCTTTTATTTTTTTTTTACTTTCAGAGTTGCTTTAATTCTTCACAGCAGATTCAACAAGGTGCTGCAAACATTCCTCTGTTTTGGTTCATGTTGACGTGACATTATCACACAGCTGCTGCAGATTTGTCAGCTCCATGATGCAACTGCCGTTTCATCTCAAAGGTGGTTAGTTTGTACTGAATTTCAGCACCAATGAACCCACAGAAAAAGTAATTGTACAATCATCATCCTCTCAGAGTGCAGCCGTGACTCTCAGTTACTCTCTCACACCTCAGTGCTCTGTGGATGAGGTCAGCGTCCAGCCTACAAATATGTACAGTACAGACTTTTGTTGAAATCTCCCAATTCTTTGAATCTTTGGGCTGAAGGAAGGACAATACTCGGTGTATTTATGCTCAATCAACAATCATTTATTTCCATACAATTCAACACTTAAGAGCAT
>NW_005188034.1:0-8239 GCF_000239375.1 Pundamilia nyererei | reverse complement strand
AAAGATGTCTGATGAGTTGTTGTGATGAACCCAAACACACTTCAGTCCTCTTCAGAGCAGATAACAAAGTTCATGTGAGCCACAGACTTAAAGCAGCAGGAACACTTTCACACATGAGTCTTAGTTACTGTGAAGTTTGATGTCTGACATGATGGATCATCGTTCATGATAAAATATGACTTTTTAACTCTGTTATAAGTTATAAAATGTTCAACATCAAGTTTAGATGAAGGAAGAAAAAACATGGGGCAACTCTATAAGGAGACTCATAATAGATCATACCAAAGTCAAACTCTTATTTTAATAGACACATATCAACATTTGGTGATATGAAGGAAACTCCATTTATAATCTGCCTTCGTGTACAACGTGTTGGAGTTTCTTCTAAGCTGATGAACTGATGAAACTCTTCAAATCTGATTGTGTTAAAGCACCCTCTGGTGCTATGAGACACTGGAGCTGGTCCATAAATGCTCGTTAGAAATTAAATCATGCTCTGATGCTGCCATCTGCTGACATTAAAGTGCAACAACAGGCTCTCCACCTCTGAAAGTTTAAAATCTCCACTTTGTGAATGAGCAGCAGCTGCTTTGTGTCTGATGTGGAGCAAACGTCATACTAGCAGATGTAAACTGTGGGTCACCTGCTCAACCACCACAATTTGTGGTCATATTATTGATTTAGTTATGGCAGGGGTGTCCAAACTTTTTTTCCACTGAGGCTGGGCCACTAACTAGAAATTAGGAGTATAACCTTAACTTTAGTGTATTAAAGTTAGAAAAATCACTTAAAAGTGGTCGAATATGTTATATTGTTGAATATAATTAAAGAGAAAACTGCCTTCATCACAGCTTTCCATAAATGGATCTTTATTGATTTATTCAGACAAAGCTTTGGTAGCTCAATCTCAGAACAGCAGCCTCAGATTTCTTCTTAGACAGAAGATTTACAGCACAAAGAAAAAACAATAATGGGGAAAATGGGACGGGTACATTTCAAGTTTGTTATTTAAGTTATTATGCTTAGCAACACACCTATTATGTCATGAAGTGCTGTGTGGCAGGCAGGAGTAGGACCCAAAATGCAGGCACTCAGACTCAAGGGATTAACTCAAAATCACAGCTTTATTTGCTGGCAGGGAAAAAGCATACAAACGCAACTAAACAAAACTGGGAAACAAACTAAAACTCACAGGGAGACACAGGGAGATCCACACAGCAAGAGGGACGACGAACACACTGAGATCAGACGCGAACTTTCAAAATAAAACAGGAAACACAAACACAAAGACCTGACTACACTACAGGGGATACACAGGCAGGGACAACGGAAAACAGGGAGCACAGAATAAACACTGGGAAACCAAAACACAAACTGTCATAATTCATGATATCAAAAATAAGAGTGCAAAAATCAAAAACACTGGGTCACCGACCCAGAACCATGACATATTAACGTTCGTTTGAAACGGTTATAAACACCAATAGACTGAACTGGACTTAATAACAGGAGTGCATATAATTTTAGTAAATTATTCTGGTGCGTATCAGCTGTGCTGGGTATGTAAATCGGGCCATCCAGCTGCGGTGCTGATCATACGCCACTCGTGGCAAAAATCCGGACAAATGTCACTTGATCAAGGAGCAGATCTGCACCAGATGAGATCAGCTGACTTTGCGTGTGCGTGCGCTGTGCACAGTGGTGTGTACTCTGTGTGTTAACAAGAAAAACGCATATAAGAAAGTGGTGCACAAAAGCAGGGTAGTCAGAATTGATGCGCATTATTGATATTTGAAGCATGTGTACCTGCACATGCATGCTTATTAACACACGGGTACTGTGGAATAGATTTTTACTCACCTAAAATGGGAACGGCATTGCACTCAGTGGGAGCTGTGATGCTGCGCTCTGGACCGAAGAATGGCTGATCTAGACTAAACTTAGTGGTTGAGATGCGAAGGACATCATGGAGATGGCTGTTGGTCATTTTGGTTGTCATTCTGCCTGAAATACTCGGAGTCTGTTGTAACTCCAGCTTGTCCCATTGAAGTCCCGTTTTGTCAATTGAGTCTGACACAGCTTCAAAAATATCCATACCCGTAGTTGTGCCTTTTAGACTCTTAAGATCCAGCAGCTCCTCTGACTCCAAAGTTCCACTCCCCGCAAAACAATTAGCAGCTGTACGGTGTCTGTGGCATCGGTGCTCTCATCACGACGGAGTAAAAATCTAAAGCACAGCTTTATCAGACAGTTGCAGTTATTTGTTGGTTGACGAGTCTTCAATGCGTTGCACAACTGTATTTCTGGACATGCTGACGTTGTTGAGGTTCTTTTTCTGGGCATATTATTTTGGTGACTTTAACGAGGCCGTGTTTTATGAGGTCTCCATCTGAAAAAGGCTTGCCATGTCTTGCGATGAGTTGGGTGACCTCATAGCTGGCTATTGGAGCCTTTTCCTGGACCTTTTGAGCACGAAGAAAATACTGCTGCTGACCCCGCAGGATAGCTACCATTTGCTTTAATTTCTGCTCTCGCTCAGCACCAGTGTAGGATACATAGGCCTGATGTTTGGTTTCATAATGACGTCGTACATTATATTCTTTCATAACTGCCACAGTTGCAGATCAAACAGACACGTTTTGTCTTGAATTCTTTGAAGAAATATTCACTCTCCCACCGTGCTACCCTTTGCTTTAATTTCTGCTTGATTAATTGATTAATTAATTTCTTGTTGCCACATTTAGAGGACAGTGATGACGCCTGAGGCAACAAATGTAAAACATTTCGTCAACCTTTATGTAAACTTCAGAAAACAGCAATCGGGATCGTTAATTAAGACGGATGTAAAGAGCACACTTCTGTTTTTGTGGTCAAGTACCTTGAAGTCCATGGACATCATAAAATATAAAACTGCACACATCATGTATAAACACAGATATAACGTTACCAGAAGATCATTGTCATATACAGATAAGCAGTGTAGCCACATTTACCCATAATGAAATACTTTGGCTCGTGCTCCTCAGCTTTACATGAGCTTATAGAGGTATGCACTTGCTATGCCAACCATCTGAAGGCACATTTACAGTAAAAACATTAGAATCAGAAAGTCCTGAAAACTGCATGAACTGAGTCAACAGGCCTGAAAGTTTCTGATAAAAACAGATTTATTGTTACAGAAAGAAAAGTAAACAAGATTCCTCCTCATAGAAATAAACATTAAATACAGTGTTCAATAATAAAGTAAAAAAGTGTGCAGTGCTTAAAGCTGTATATAATAAACATTAGAAGCTTCTGTGATATAAACATGAGTGTTTTATCTGTTTAAAATGAAGCAGCAGGTAGTTTGACGTTTGCAGGAGGTCGAGAGCAGGAAGTAGCAGCTACAGCTCACAGTATAAAGACAAGTTTAGTCTGATAAACTAAACTACTTATGAAGACTTCAGCTGGTGTTCATGGAGGTCGATGAGCAGACAGGGAGGAGGTAAAGGCACAACTTTCACTTTGGGACAGTTTTCTACTTCTTAAAAATTATTCTGGACATTTAAAGATGAAATATGAAAATGTTTGATGTTTTACACCAAAGAAAAAGAAAATACAAAAATTCATGAAAATCTTATTTTGGCACTTCTTGAAGGCACAGTGGTCTGTCTGTCTGCTCCTGTTTCACTTATAATAAATAATTTAAATTTCCTGAAGCACAAAAAAATCTGTTTGGAATAAATAAATGTTTAGTCTAATTTCAGATACTTAACATCAAACCTTGGATGTCGTGGAAATTAATTTCAGGACATTTTCAAATGTCTTTACCCTGAATGCTCAGTGTCACCTTGGAGAAGCTGGAAGAGAAGCAAGAGACTCAGATGAGGAAAAAAAGAAGCTCTGAAACATTTCAAACAGGCTGCTGTTCAGGAGGAGGCTGGTAGGAATCCTTATTCTGTTGTTGTTTATGTTTTCTGTAGATCAAAAAACCAACAACAGCAGCAACAAGAAGCACAGCGCAAATAGACAGACCGACGATCAGTCCAACAGATCCATCCTCCTTCCCTCCATCCTTCTTCCCTCCATCCTCTGTGTGTCCTCCTGTCTGACCTGCAGGTGAGAAACAGGTGTGAGGTGTCAGCTGTCAGGTAGGTGATGAGTGAAGAACAGAACAGAATCCATTTCCTCTTCAAACTGCTGTCAGACATTATCTACTGCACTCTGTGGATCAGGTGGTAGAGCAGATCAGCTACTGATCAAAAGGTTGGTGGTTCGATCCCTGGCTTCTCCAGTCTGCATGCCAAATATCCTTGGGCAAGATACTAACCCCAAGTTGATCTCCGATGCGTTCATCAGAGTATGAATGTGTGTGAATGTAGTTTAGTTTGCAATTGTGTATAGAAGTGCCTGTATGAGTGGGTGTGAATGGGTGAATGAGGCATGTTGTATACAGCGCTTTGAATACTCAGGGAGAGTAGAAAAGCGCTATATAAGAATCAGTCCATTTACCATGATCACATCACTCAGACCAGCTGCTTTCTATAAACTCTCATCAACAATATCTTAACATCAATAACCAGGAAGCAGCTTCACCTCTGATCACACACACACTCAACTCTACTCACTCACCTGGAGGATCAACAACTCTCAGGGAGATGCTGCTGATGGGGGGATTCTTCAGGTTAGCTCTCTTCTCACGGTTTGGTCTTCTTTGGAAGACACGACACTCGTATGTTCCAGTATCATTAATCTTCACATCCTTCAGAATCAAAGACACGTCTCCATCCTTCATCTGTCTGTCCTCCAGATCAACCCGGTTCACAAAAGATGGATGCTGCTTGTCTGATTCGACATGGTCATCTCGGTACAAAAGGACATATTCATCTCCCAGGTCAGCTCTGCTCCACTTTACAGCTGTGATGTTGTTGTTTGAAGCTTGACATGTCAGAGTGACGTTCTTCTGTCCAGACTCAGCTGTGATGTTTTTCTGGACTGAAAGAGGAAACAACACAGAGCAGAGAGGTTAAAGTAATGGAATTTCCTTTATCACCAAAGCACAAGGTGCAGTAGTCACAGCAACAGCACTTATGATTTAATGTTATTAACTATAATAATAGCAGCAGGTATAAACGACAGTCTATGTCTCTTGGTCTTCACTGCAGGCACCAACAACCTGAGGGAAGCAGCTGAAAATCATTAAAGAGAGGATGGTCTGAACATAACATCACACAGGTCACCTTCCTCAGCACCTGCCTGTTATAAAAGTCCACAAACTGAACTGGAGTCCTCCCTGAAATCTGATCAGCCACTTTAACCAGGTTGCCAAGTCTGGTCTTATTGGTCAAAGACAAATCACCATACAAATCAATGATACAAAGCAGTAAAACAGATTCAATAAAACTTTTATTAAAAGAAAGTTCATCATTTCAGATGAAAAGTTAAATCTTCTTAAAAAGTACAGTGGTTGTTGAACCTTTTTACCTGTAGCATCGAAATGTGACTAAAAGGAGAGAGCCTTATCATGAACAACCCGCAAACGCTTATAACTATCCACCAGTGCAATGGCTGCACCCTTTACTACTGTTAGTGCAGGATGGGGAGATGGCTTCCTGAAGTCAGTTACCATGTCCTTGGTTTTCAAGGTGTTGATCTTTAAGCATAACTGATCACACCAAGAAGCAAACTCACTCACCCACAACAGACCCATGGGAATACTCTGCACCATGAAGGAGACTTGTAATGAATGTGTGATCTGCATATTTAATGAAATGCCCGTTAGCCTGTGTACTACTACAGTCATTAGTGTACAAAATATGCAGTAAGGGAGAGGGACATCCCTGTGGTGAACCAGTAGAATAAGTCAACTGATTGGGAAAAACAGCCATTAACTCTCACACACTGACATCTGTTAGTTAAACAGTCTAAAGTCCAACCAACAAAATTAAAATCAATTTTAAACTGGTTAAGAAGTTTATCAGCTAAGAGATTATGCGGGATTGTGTTAAAAGCTAGAGAAGAGTCAATAAATAGGAGCCCAGCATGAGCTTTGTGTCCAGATGGCGATAAAGAAAATTTAACACAGTGACCAAAGCATCATCAACGCTCCTACTAGGCCTGTATGCAAAATTTTAGTTATCAATAAGCTTTTCTACCTGTTGCAGAATCTCCTTCCTGATAAGCTTTTTAAAGGACTTCATCAATAGAGATGTTAAAGCAACAGGCCTAAAATCATTTAATGATGTAAGTTTTGTGGTCTTTACAACTGGAGCAATAATTGACTTTTTCAATGTGGAATCTTCTGTTGCCGAAGTGAGAAAAGAAAAAGATGTAACTGGACTTTCATTAATCTTGGTCATTTAAAAAAAAAAAAAAAAAAAGATCTTCCTCCCTTCTTTCAAAGAGAATGCTGGGGAGCTCTGGTACTCTCTTTTAGCAAACCCAATGTGTTACTAAAATTATAATTATCATTGAATCTCAATAAAATCTGTTGATTGGCCAACTGATAGTCTGAACTAAAACCAGGAAGACTTATTTTATTACAGTCACTGTGACAGTGACCAGTCATGTGTTCCATTTCGTCCCAGGCAACTCCGTAAACACCGATCAGCCAATACCGTCAAAGCAGCCCTGCAGGGCTAAAGAGGCGTCATCACTCCAAACCTTTATGTGGCGTTTCCTCACCTCCCCTCTCCTCAGCACCGTCTTATAAACTGGCAGGAGATGCACCGTGTTGTGGTCCGAAGATCCGAGTTGTGCAGCATCCAAAAGCAGTTTGTCTAATTTATATCTCAGACTGCACATTAACCAAGATTGATGGCAAGGGAATACGATTGTTTCATATTTACTTTCTCAATCGCTGACGTAGACCTTCCTTCTTACCCCGCTTTCTTGTTTTGACTTTATTAAAATCAAAAGTGCTCCAGTGAAGACCGGATAATCCAGGACTGGAAAGCATCAAAGGGTGTAAAGAATCCAAAGACAAGCTGTTCCACCGGTGATCCATAAGAAACTCACGTGAGTATGTAATTGTTTGTGAGCGACTCCAAACAACAGTCAGGATTGCTAATAAAAAACCCGTCATTGTTCACAGAGCACATGTCGATGCTTTAGGATTCACTCAGGCTCAAAATAAGATGAGTCAAAACAGTGAACTAAAATAAGTTAAAAGAACTGACACAGAGACAGAGCCAACCTGCTGGTCGTCTGTGTGTCATCATGCGGTTTGACAAGATTAAAGAGCTCGGCAAAAAAGGTATCCGAAATTAATTCTAATTTGGTTTTAGCGATTTAGATGCCCCTGGCAATAAATTTGCTTGTCTCATCTTAGCCTTCTTTTATGATAATGATCGCGCTTATCAGCTTTCTACCAGCCTAATTTACCCTGGGGTTAATTGGGTTTATGGGTTTAAACTATGCCAACTTGTTTACTTGATGCAAATATATGAATGTCTAAAGCCCCGCCCCTCAAACGCGCTCCCGGTGTTTGGCACAACACCGGACGCCAAAGCAGTTACGGAGAATCAAAACTGAAAACAGCAGCGCTGAAGAAAGAAAAATTGTGTGTGAAAACTTGGTCGTGAGTTATTTCTTGTGTGTGTATTTTTAGTTTCGGTGAATATTTTTCCATGATCAATTTTAGTTTCACCTTCAGTACAAACATTTTTAGTACATTTATTTCAGAAACCATGTTAATATTTTCAATTATAATATTAGTTTTCCAATGCCAATATTATTATTTATTGTTTCGTTTTAACCCTATATTTGCTAACTCCTGAACCTACAACATATCACACTGACACACACATTACACTTCTTTGTCTCTGTGAGATCTGATCACACCGACATGTTAGGTCCACACAGACCCCACCCAGCCTCGTGTCTCCTTCACAAACACGGAAAAACTGAATCAATATGAAAATAAATGTTCAGGAAATGTTGTCAACATGTAAAGCAGACTGATGCTTTTCCTCTCTGTCCCACAGAGTGAATCTCACCTGCAGAGACAAACACGAAGAGGCCGACAAACAGCAAAGTCGAGCAGAGCGACGCAGTCACAGCAGACATTTCCGTGTTCTTCAACTCCGACGCTTCGATTGTTCTAAATGTCTCAGGATGGTTTTATTGAAATAACTGAACCTGAGTTTAAATCCTGACTACATGAGATTAAATTTAAGGTTTAAATGATCCTGAAAGTCTCTGACTGAGAACAGATCTGACTTTTTAGACACTCGTTCAAACTCAATACGTCCAAGTCATC
>NW_005188033.1:110803-111623 GCF_000239375.1 Pundamilia nyererei | reverse complement strand
TATGTTTAAATGATCTACAGCTTCACTCGCTGCCAGTTAAAAACACAACATGACACAAACTCTGCAGCAGCAACAGCCCAGCTAAGAGTCCAGCTCCGCACCATCACTGTCCGACAAACAGGGCGGTGCCCTCAGCCGGGTGACGTGAGGGTTAAATATTTGCTCCAGTGCGTCGTGAAGAGCGGATACAGAGGAACAGCGCCCCCACCAGGCCGCAGACACACACGGTTCATCACATGGTGAAGTTCAGGACGGCGCGCGGATTCACAGTAAACTCACGTTACACTTCTTATTGTTGGAAGGCACACACCTGAGTGAGCGCGTGCGCCTTCAAACAGGGTCAGAGGACTTTCCTACCGAGCACGAGGAGCAGTGACGTCAGCAACGTCTTCATTCTCCGGGAGAAAATTCCGTTAGTGCTCGATGCCACCACAGCCTGCTGCTGCTGCTGCTTCTTCTATCCTTGTGTAGCGGTTGGCAAACAGCTTCAGGTGCATTACCGCCACCTTCTGGACATCGTTACACCTTTGTTTTCATATAAACAGCTGTTGCTCTTAAAAACACATATCGCTCTATTAACTCCATGACCTGCACTCATTTGAAATATTTATGTTACCCTTAATTGAACTGTATTTTTCTGTGATTCAGATTTCTGTATTTGCCTTTCCCACCTATATTCACCACATTCTAACATTACATGATGAAATGCCTCCTGTCTCATGATTATTCATCTTTTTAAGTGTGCTGTTTAACCCTGTGTGGCCAAATCTTACTCTTGAAATTATATCCTCGTTTTTTTTTACTTCTCTGACTTCTTCTA
>NW_005188033.1:108619-109928 GCF_000239375.1 Pundamilia nyererei | reverse complement strand
AAAATGTTACCAGATTTGTGTGGGTGTGTCAGACTGCAGCCTCAGGTTTATATTGTTATGTGATAACTCTAAGACAACCAGGTTGTATTACACAGTAACGTAAATGTAATGTAACAAGTAGTGTAACAAAGTACTGCATTGCTTTTAAGACAATCAGTGTGCTTCAGTAAGATTCTCCCTCTGTTAACATTCGTGTTGATCCCAATAAATCAGTTTCTAAAGTCAAAGAGAGAACAGACTGCTGTGCTTCCTGTAATAATCACACAGGATTACAGCTGTTCTTGGCCTCAGTGCTTCGTGTTTTGCTCACAGCCTCAGAGTTTGGATGCGTTTGATTTTAAGAGTCTGTACCATCAGGTTTGCTGGACACACTCTCAAGCAAAGCCAGAAACTGGCACAGCGTTTGATTTTTAATTAATTACAAATATGTACATTTAAAAGATAAGACTGTGCTCAGGTTTCCTCACTTGAGTCTCAAGTGTTTTTTACAGTAGGAGGAGATTTCCAGATCTGTATGTGAGGCTTCCTAACATCAGACTTCCTAACAGCTCCCCATCCACTCCCTCTTGGGAGTAAACAGCAATGGTTGTTGTTCTGCAGAGCTGCAGTTTCATGTTACATGTTTTAATGTCATATTTTACATATTCATTTCAGAACCTTTAAAGATTGTTGATAAAAGCTATTGTAGAGTTTTCCACTTTTCCACAAATTTCAGGCAAAAAGACTTAATGAAATGAACACTGACGGTATTTTCACTGGTCAAATTGAACCCGAACAGGATGTAAGGGTTACCGAGGAGCAGATATAGTGTGCTGCAGTGTGAGGTCAGAGGAAACTGCTCAAAGCAGTTTGCTGTTTTGGTGTTGGCTGTGGCCCAAACAGCCTGTGTGTTGTTACAAATACATGACACGCAGATCTGGATGATCTCTGAGCTGCTGTGTTTTGAAGGAAGGAAGCAATGGCAGCGCTGAGTGTAAGATAAAGTGATATAAAGCAGGACAAAGCTTTACTGATCTTAACCTCCTAGGACCTGCCGTCCACATATGTGGACATCACATTTTGGGTTATTTAGACTAAAATACTCAATCTTGCTCTACAAGGGCCTGATATCCACTTACAAGGACATTATACTGCTACTGGTCTATCGAAATTTTAAATGAATATCCTCATGTTTATGTTGATGAGAGTGTGGGGAGTGAGTTGGAGGGTGGGGTGGGCTGCTTTTAACCATGTAAAGCACTTTGTGCTACATCTTTGTATGAAAAGTGCTTTATTAATAAAGATTGATTGATTGATATGTGGCTCTCAT
>NW_005188033.1:77321-78909 GCF_000239375.1 Pundamilia nyererei | reverse complement strand
GTTGTGCTCAGTCATGTGGTGGAGAGCTTCAGATGTTCAGACACATGAGATCTTCATGGTTTCTGTGCTGATGTGTGTGAGACATGGCCGACTGTGGAGGCTCAGTCTGTCTGTGCTTCTGCTCTTCATCCAACATGTCTGCAGCATTAGTAAGGTAGTGAGTGCTTAATGAATCATTCATAAAGTAATACTCATCCTTAGTGTTTAGTTTATAAACAGATAGATATAAATTGATATCAATATAAATATAGAATCTTGATTAAGTCTGTTTTATACGTCTAATGAACAAAGTATTTAAAAGCACATTTGTTTGCTTTAATACATGTTTTGTTAATACTTATTTCATATTTCATATCATGGGTATTTCAGGCAGTTAATAGTTAATGTCTTTTGTTCTAGATGATCTAAAGTGAGAACTACTTTGGCTTTATAAGGAATTGCTTAATGAAAATGAAAGTGTTTCAAGACTCCAACAAGTCTTTACAACAGAAAAGCACAAAGACAAACAGAACATCCAACTATTAACTGCCAGCTGCAAACATCACCCACCTGAGGTTCACAGAATATTCAGCTTGTGCGAGTGGATTAAACTAAGAAGATCAGCTGAGCAGTTGGAGTCTCAGGACAGCTTAACTTAAATATACTGAAGCCTCTTCATTTAAAATAAACACAGTTTTCACAAATCCATAGTGTTTATGTGACATAACTTCACAAACACCACCAACAGACACCATGTATCCATCGTGTTAAACTCATAATGCAGGGAAAAGTCTCTGGGAGGTTTCAGAGTTTGGGATTTCTTTAGTTCAGTCCTGAGGTTCAGCTGTCCTCTGGTTTGTGCTCTGTTAGCTTTAGTCAGACATGTCAACATCCAGCCTGCTTCAGTTCCAAAGCGCTGCTGAATTAAAGGAAATCGTGCTTTCACACAGGGGAACTCAGCTGAAATGAAGGAAGTAGTAAATAGTGTCCTCTTCATACACGATGAAAACTCTGAGCAGCTTCTTGGGGTCGAGGTGATCAGGAGGAGAGATGGTTCTCCATCATCAAGGAGAATCCCAAATCAATGTGCATGTCCATGATATCTTAAAACCCCATCCTGTAAAACAGGGATGTTACTGTTCCTCCTGCTCTGATGTGCTTCTGTCCTTCAGCTTTATCTACACCTCTGAAAACCTGCTGCTGTCTGTATTTGTTGTTCTTTCAGTGATTCCAGTGAAGGTGGAGGTGGAGGAGGGGGCAACATCTGTCACGCTGCCCTTCAAAACCACAAAAAACCTGTCGGGGGAAATTCAAGTGATATGGGAACGTTACGAGCCGTTCCAGAAGGCTCACGTGTTTACGAACGGCCAAAACCAATATGAAGAACAGCACGAAGTTTACAGAGGCCGAACTGTGATGAATGAAGACCTGCTGAAAACTGGAGACCTCAGTCTGACCCTGGAATACCCCACAGATGCTGACAGTGGAGAGTACAAGTGTTTGGTCTGGAGGAAGGGAACCTTCATCAGAAAGAAAACTGTGCTGCTCAAAGTCAAAGGTTGGTTTGTCTGTACAGCTGTCATATTAGAAGTAGAAGAAGCTCTGATTT
>NW_005188033.1:76174-77178 GCF_000239375.1 Pundamilia nyererei | reverse complement strand
GGGAACCTTCATCAGAAAGAAAACTGTGCTGCTCAAAGTCAAAGGTTGGTTTGTCTGTACAGCTGTCATATTAGAAGTAGAAGAAGCTCTGATTTTAGTGCCAAAATAAATCTATGAAGTTATGAATTCACAGCTCATGTTGTGTTTGTTGTCTTCTTAGTCTGTCAGGTGCAGTTTAAGGTGGGGGCGGAGTCTGTCCAGCTGCCCTTCATAACCACAGAAAACCTGTCTGAAGATACTAAAGTGGAGTGGAAACACAAAGAGCCTGAACCATCACTGAATGTCAACGGCTCTGACCAGCATGAAGAACAGCACCAGGTTTACAAAGGCCGAACTGTGATGAATGAAGAACCGCTGGAAACTGGAGACCTCAGTCTGACCCTGGAATACCCCACAAAGAGAGACAGTGGAGAGTACAAGTGTTTGGTCTGGAGGAGGGGAAACTTAATCAGAAAGAAAACTGTGCTGCTCAAAGTCAAAGGTTGGTTTATCTGTAGAAGTAGAAGAAGCTCTGATTTTGGTGCCAAAATAAATCCATGAAGTTATGAATTCACAGCTCATGTTGTGTTTATTGTCCTCTCAGTGTGTCAGGTGCGGTTCTTGATGCGGGCGGAGTCTCTCCAGCTGCCCTTCATAACCACACAAAACCTGCCTGAAGATGCTGAGGTGAGGTTGATACGTGAAGAATCAGGTCCATCAGTGATGGTCCACGTGTATAAGAAACCCTCAGACCAGCCTAAAGAAGAGGACCAGGTTTACAAAGACCAAACAGAGATGAAAGAAGACCCTCTGAAAACTGGAGAGACAGTGGGAGGAAGGGAAACTTCATCAGACAAAAATGGTAGGTTTGTTTATTTGTTGTTTATTGGCTTGTGCGATTGTGTCTGACTGTCTTGTGTCTCCTCTGCAGGCAGAGTTCAGGTCCAGGATCAAACAGGGGACATCAGGAACAGAAGCAGCTCCATTGATCCGACTCCTCTGATGGCTGATCAATCAGTTTGATC
>NW_005188033.1:75317-76058 GCF_000239375.1 Pundamilia nyererei | reverse complement strand
CTATTTTAAGTCCAGTTTCCTGTTGTTGGTGTTCAGATGTTGTGCAGCCCCCTCCACCTTTTATATGTTCAAGTGCATAGTGGGGAGGATGTCATAAGGCCTCGAGCCAATCGGATGGAAAACACAATATTTATGAGTGTTTTAAGTTGTAAATTGGATTCGACCTGAACATGACAGGAAGGTTACTCATCTTTCTTCTCTGGACTGTTGGATAGAGTCATGTGACCTGCACAGAGACTACACATGGAAATGAGCAGCAGAGCTCAACTCTGTCAGCTTTCCATCTGCTTTTTTAGATTGGTTATTATCTGTTAACACACAAAATAAAAACAGCTGGCTGACCTTTAATCTGATCCTTGTTGTTCTTCTTCTGTGGTGTTTGTGATGGAGCAGCTGGTCCTGATGTGTTTGATGAAGCCAGGGTTCCTGCTGCTTCAGCAAAGTTTCAGTTTTTTAACAATTTAACAACAGCTCAGAATACACAAGATTTAAAACTGGTGATGCAAAGAGCTGAATTTCTTTTTTTTTTTTAACATATAACATTTTAGAAAGCTGAATTCAAGCTTGCTTACTTAGAAATAAATAAACTGAAATAGTCCACAAATTAGTCTCTACTGTTTATGATAATTATATTTTAATGAGAGATACAGAACATCACATAAAACTATAAGTTGGTTTTTGTAATGGAAGATTTTATATGTGTGTGTGTGTGTGTGTGTGTGTGTGTGTGTGTGTGTGTGT
>NW_005188033.1:72610-74640 GCF_000239375.1 Pundamilia nyererei | reverse complement strand
AAGTGTACCTCTGGTGCAAATTACTGACCTCTGTCATCATTTTAGGTGGGGGAACTTGCACAATCGGTGGCTGACTAAATACTTTTTTGCCCCACTGTAAATCAAATACCAAACTCACAATGACACGAACTATGAACACTGTGCAGAAATACAGCAATCACAGGCTTGTTTATTCACTTAATTAACCATTAAGTAAACCGTGTTCGGTACAACCTGCATGTATACCAACCAACTACATTTAATTTGACCAGATTATGATAAATGTAACATTTTACAGTGTACTTATGTAACAAAATACATGGAAAATTTACCTGTAATTAATTTAGTTAAAGTCAGAATTTTAGGCATGACCTTTTTGGGGGTCCAAACTCAAACTATGAAATAGCAGTGAGGACAGTTGATCATATTATTATATTAATACTTTTTCTTTTTATTTCATTATTTATTCATTTTTATTATTTTACACACACGTGCGCGCCACCATCTATACAGCTTCTAAACTTACTGTCAGTTTTGCAAAACTAAAACTGTAATTAGGTCAGGTTACATTAATATAAACCCACGTGGATCAACCACGTGTTCCTGAAAGCAGCTCGCTGTCTGCAGTCTCTGTGCGCCCTGCTGCTTCTCCTCACTTTCATGTTTGGAGTTCTGCAGAAGGATTTTATTTTGAAGGCTCTGACAGGAAGTTGTGAGGTGTCTCTGTGTAACTTCAGAGGAGGAAACTTTGTTCAGTGCGTCAGCGGTGCTGTGATCGAGCTGTGTGCGCCTGTTTCTCAGAGTTAACGGGACAGCGGAGAGGAAGATGCTGCTGTGGCTCGTGCTGCAGGTCCTCGGTAAGAACGCACACACGCAGACTGACACACACACAGTGTGTAACACGAGCTGACTGCATTAGGCCCCTCTGTGTAGTTACTGTGGTCCCTACATGCGGGCTTCATGCAGGGCGGGTCTCACCGTGACAGCTGAGCTCATCATCCTGATATCTGCTTGTTTAAGAAGTGCGTCAGTGCGCGTGTGATTCACGGCAGGAATAAAAGTACTTTGTATAAAAACTGAAAGCTTGTCTCACAATATTAAAAGCCCCGTTTACCATAGAAAGCACTTTAATGTGTCACAAATGGTTTTTGTTCACAATAACGCCACAGCACAATCATCTATGTTCAAGCTCACTGATTAATAAAGTTATAACAATCCTAAAACAAGAAATAGACATTTTTCTTTTTTTTATTCAACACCAGATGTTACTCTGTGTGTTTGTACATTTTTAATGCTGTCTCAGAATAACTTGTGTCCTGAATTGCCCCCTTATAGAAATCCCCCTGAACAGGTCGCCTCCCTGGTCCTCTGGTCACATGACTTACAGTAAGGTCCACAGTAGAGATGGTCTTTTTTGTTTTTCATACATCAGAATGTCTCACTGTGACTGTTACTGTACAAACTGATAGCTTTGTACGTTTGGTGTTCATTTCATGTCAGGAGATAGAACAAATGTGAAGACTAGGAAATATTAATGCATTATAATATTTTTATTACATTTAAGAAGTGTTATATATGCTGGTGGTACCAGGACAAACGTCAGTAAAGGTGTCCATGTAAAAAGTGTGTTTAGATGTCGAGGTCAGGTGGTACAGCTGCAGAAGTGTCACTTCATGAAATCAGTATGTTCTTAAAAGCTTTAGCATTATTACGTTTCTCAAACTGTTTTTAACGGCTGTTATTATGGTTATTTTTATTTCATGGGGTTGAAAAAACTGTCATGAAAAATGTTTCATCTGCTTAATGAGAACTTCCTTCTTTTCTAAGCCCGACACATGAAAGCAAATCAAAATGCACGTTCCCTTTGCTTTAGTCAACCCTGTTATATCCTGTCCACTCGGTTACCTGTGTGTGTGTGTGTGTGTGTGTGTGTGTTGTTTTTATGGTTAAAAATTAACTAACTAAATTTCTTTTATAGATGTCCTTATGATTAATTGAAGGGAGTAAATTTACAAAAAAGAATATTTAAAAAAAATGAAAATGAAAAAAAA
>NW_005188033.1:69583-71710 GCF_000239375.1 Pundamilia nyererei | reverse complement strand
ATGATTTGATTCAGAAGGTTTTCCATCCTGTATACGCAAGAAAACCTGCAGCTCACAGGCCTAATAGAGACCGATGTACAACATGTAACAGAGGATGTCATTTTAAGAAGATAAACTTGACCTCTGGAACTATGAATGACAGGATGATATAGTGCTGCCAGCTGTTCTTTATTCCAGAAGAATCCACTTCCAATCAAGTAGCTTTCATTTATTCATTTATTGAACAGGAAGCAGGGTTATGCATTCATAATGTGAGTGTGGAGGTAGTGTGGTAAGGGGGTGTTATACAAGGGCCAACATGAGAAATTAGTGACGCTCCCTTAATGGCCTCAAGCTGCCACTTGTGGCACGTCTGGAGGAAAGGCAGATAATTTTGAATGTTGTGGATCCAAAACTTGGCACCGCCTCCATCTATGATGGCCCAGGAGCTCCGTTTCTGGGTAGATGACCTGAACGTACCTGCATCAGGCCGCCGCATCAACTACATGTTGGGAGGGACTGAATCAAAATCAGCTACGTTTGAGGGGACATAAACATAACCAGTGACCACCACCAGTAGGCAAACATGGGGTTAGTATCTTGCCCAACGGGGCAGCCTGGGCTCGAACCACTGACCTTCTGATTAGTGGCTGACCTGGTCTGCCACCTGAGCTACAGTGTATGTCTCTATCTTTATTTACACACATGTTCTGTTGCTTGTTAGTGATTACTAAAGGTAGCACTGTGAAGACTATTTGTATGGATTTTATAGTGTCCAGTTTAGTTACCATTTTAAACAAAAAGAGAGAGAATCATGATATTTATATATTATTAATATGTATTTTTACTGGTAGCAGAGATCAGAGCACATCAATTCTCTCTTTACCATGAGTATAACTGCTGCTGCTTCTGATATTATGGTTCATTTCCCTCGTAGATCAGCAGGTGAAGGTGGAGGTGGAGGAAGGCTCAGACTCTGTCATCCTGCCCTGCAAAACAAAACCCGATCTGCCTGAAAAGGCCACAGTGGAGTGGACTCGCCCCGACCGAGAACTCACTATGGTCCATTTGTATGTAAACAGAAGTGACCATCCTAAAAATGTAGACGACCTTTACTGTGGCCGCGCAAAGATGAACAAAGACCTGCTGAGAACTGGAGACCTCAGTCTGACCCTGGAATACCCCACAGAGAGAGACAGTGGAGGATACATCTGCACCATCTACAGGGACAAAGACATCCTGAGACAGAAAGTAGTGCTGCAGGTCAAAGGTCAGAGATGTGGAAAAACATCAGGGGTCAGTGCAGGAGATTGAGGTTCAACAGTCATGTTGATATTGTTTTGTTTCTCCACAGAACCATTTCCATCCTGGGCCACAGCTCTCCAGGTTCTCCTGGTTCTTCTTCTAGTAGTTTCTGCGGGTCTTTTATTTCAATTCCGTCATTATTTGGTGTCAGGTGAGTGTCTCCTCCTACACTACCCATAATGCCGATGGTTAGCTGAGCTGAAGAGAAACTTCCAAGTTTTTTCCTGAAGTCAGAAAACCTCCTTCAGACTCAGCCATTGATCAGTGAACTCAATCAAAACACTCACATGGAAAAATGTGCTGACAGTAAATAGACTCAGTCTGTCTGTTCTTCTGCTCTTCATCCAACATGTCTGCAGACTAGTTACCAAAGAACGAGTCAGGAACACATCAGGAGCATGATGGAGAAACAGTCTAACACTTGTGTCTCCATCATGCTCCAAAACGTTGTTGCTTTGACTCTCGTCTGCGGGTTTTTATCAAGCTGAAGGAATCCAGAAGAAGTGTAATAATGGGAATTTTCCAGAACATCGGTGAGGTGCAGATTGTTTGCAATGTTTGGTTAAAGGTGCCTTAGTGAGTTGCACTTCAATGAAAAGTACTCATATGAATGGGGATTTAAATATTTACTCAACAAGACAAAGATGATGATTTCTATAAGGAAAAGGTAGAAAATGAGGTCAGGCACAAGTTACAAGACCAAGTTAAATGTTATGCGATTTAAACAGTTCAAGTTTGTGGTTTGCAACAATGACGTGGATGATACATTTTAGTAAGGTGTTAAATATGAGATGGTTAATATGAGCAGCAGACAGGATTTCTCTCAGAGCTCTGTAGACTGTG
>NW_005188033.1:67362-68616 GCF_000239375.1 Pundamilia nyererei | reverse complement strand
AACTCTGTTACCATAGTTCTGAATTGGTAGACGTCGTTCAGTGTCCTCCATCAAGAGTGTCGCCAGACATACGACGCAACCGACCATCGAGTATCTGGCAGCAAGCGTCTCTGCAGGACAATCGGGCTCTCCCAATTCCCGGAGAGTGTCAGCTTCATTAAGGCACCAGTTGATCAAGTCCATAATTCTTCTTTAGGTTTTTAGAGAACAAGTCTGGGAGACTCTCTTAGGGTTAGAGAATAATCGAGACTATACAAAAGACATGAGAAGCCAAGCAGTTTTAAATTTCTCTCAGTGTCAGGATCTCTATCCTGTTCCTCCTGCTCAGATCTGCTTCCGTCCTTCAGTTTTCTCTACACCTCTGAAAACCTGCTGCTGTCTGTGTTTGCTGTTCTTTCAGTGATTCCAGTGAAAGTGGAGGTGGAGGAGGGGGCGGAGTCTGTCCAGCTGCCCTTCAAAACAACAAAAAACCTGTCAGGGGAAATTCAAGTGATATGGGAACGCTACGAGCCGTTCCAGAAGGCTCACGTGTTTACGAACGGCCCAAACCAATATGAAGAACAGCACGAGGTTTACAGAGACCGAACTGTGATGAACAAAGACCTGCTGGAAACTGGAGACCTCAGTGTGACCCTGAAACAGCCCACAGAGAGAGACAGTGGAGAGTACAAGTGTTTGGTCTGGAGGAAGGGAACCTTCATCAGAAAGAAAACCGTGAAGCTCAAAGTCAAAGGTTGGTTTGTCTGTTTGTTTGCTGGCTTGTGCGATTGTGTCTGACTGTCTTGTGTCTCCTCTGCAGGTCCAGGATCAAACAGGGGACATCAGGACCAGAAGCTGCTCCATTGATCCGACTCTGAGTCTTACCCTCACCACTCTGCCTTTTTGTTCATTTAGTGAGTTTTAATGTCACAGCGTGATAATACAGGAACACACGTCTCACTTTTACGTCCAGTCACATCCTCAGTCTGTCTCTGCTGTGTGCACAGTCCTTCACTGTGTGTGATCAGCTATTGTTCCATGTTCCTCGTCTGTTTCTCACCATCTTTACAGTCTGTGCTGTTTAACCTTTTTAAGCCATTTTTGGGCTTTTTCTGCACTTTATTTAAACACTTTCAAAGAAAGGTTTTACTTCACTTTACTTCACTTATCATTTGGTTTTCTTGTGTCTTTTGTATGCATTATGTTGCACACATAGTGTTAGGTATTTTAGTACCATGGTAGCATTTACTGGATATTGTTTTATAGTGACATTAT
>NW_005188033.1:62639-64437 GCF_000239375.1 Pundamilia nyererei | reverse complement strand
TGTATTTAAAATTGAGAGGTGGGCAACGACGCCAGGGGTGAGGTGTACACCCTGACTGTTACCTTCATGCACGGGCTGTTTATAGTCCACATGTGTGTTTAACCTCAAACGTAAACTCATTTTAGATCGTTTTCACACTCCGTCCATCGGCTCTGTAGGCCCATGTTTCCAGAGTGTGGAGGACATGTTTTCTGTCTGTTCTCAACTTTCCATGAGCCTCCAGTCATCCTCTGCGACAGAGGAGACAATTAAATGAAGTTAGTGGAAAATATTTTGTAACAGAAACATGTCCTCCTCCCTCTGTAAAACATGTGAAGGACTGCAGAGTGATCGGCGGACATCTCCAACATGGCACAAGTTCATTACCTTTTAAAAATTATTACAAACATTTTCTTAATACTTATAATACTTAATTCTTTAATCATTATTAATTTGTGTGTTTTTTTCAACACATAAGAACTGCTGCAGGAGTGAAAGAGGAAAACTCAAAAAAACAAAGTCATGAGCTTGAAGAGTTGAATTTTATTTTTAAAGCTATAAAAACATTTTTCATAGGTTCAAAACTTATTGTCAGTTTTGCAGAACTTCAACATAGAGAGACTAAAACTGACGTCCTCCCTTTCAAACCTTATATAAATCCACATGTTGTTAAAAGTTGTCAGTAGTCTGTGTGAGACATGCTGTAACGCTTCTCCTCTGAGTTTAATGTTGAAAGTCCTTTTCTGTAAAGGACTTTATTTTGAAGGAACTCAGGAGGGTCTTCTTATCAGGGAACTTTTCGTCGTGCACCAATGCCTGCAGTGCAGCGAACACCACTGTGATTTCTAACTAAAGGTTTTTCCCAGAGAAGGAGATGCTGCTGTTGTTCGTGCTGCTGGTACTCGGTGAGAGCGCTCTTTGAATGCACACACAAACACACACACACACGGTTGTTTAAAATAATTTGAAGTGTGTAACATGTATAACTGCTCACCTCAGTTACTTTACTCCTGCTGAAATCTGCAGGCTTCATGCTCATGATCCTGGTATCTGCTCATCTGTTTAAGAAATGTTCCTGTCCTGTCTCACTAATACTACCAGAATACTGCCTGTAGTGAAGTTTGGCCACATTAAAGGTTATAACAGAAGCCTGGTGCCAGATCTATTGTAGCTTCAGCTAAATAAATGGGAACAGTGTGTTTTTGCAGCAGGTCAGTTGGAACAAAGTGCCCATACTGTCAAATGTATTAGTTGTGTTGTGTAGTGACCACACTGGTTCATCGTGGTGCCTTTTTAAGCTTCACTGATTCACAGGTCATTGTTAAACTTAACAAACAACATTTAGTTTTTGTTTTATTTGTAACAGTTTGTTCCAAACGCACAAATGTGCTCTGGTCTTTTTAAATTGAGGACTTTTGGCTGTGAGATTCACACACATTGACATAAAGCTTTCTTGATTTGGTGTTTAATTGTACAATAAAATACAGATTAGTAAATACATGTAGGAATTAATTTTTAAATTTACTTTGGAGACTGACCTGGATTTTTTTCTAAGCTCCTGTTTGAACCATTAGCTCTGCTTTAGCATCACTAACAGGTGTGTGTGCTCGTTTAAAGAACTTTTAGCTCCAGCATTCACACTCAGTGCAACATTGAACCTCTTAAGCTAATGTGCTAAAACAGCTAATGCTAGCACCAGTGCATGTTTGTGTTACTCTAACCAATCAGAGAGCTTCTTTCATCACACTGCATGGCTGATTTGTTAACTGATTTCATAGTTATTTTCAAAAACATCTTTAAAAACTGAAAATTGAAAAAG
>NW_005188033.1:55067-61159 GCF_000239375.1 Pundamilia nyererei | reverse complement strand
AAATTATCACATAATAATTAACTTTGTAAGTGTCCAACTAAATAAAAGAAAAAGAATTAGCAGATTCCCACCCTCATTTTCAAGTACATTTTGTGATGAAGACATACACACTCTCGCTCTCACACACCACGATAAGATTTAAGTGGATTCATGTAGCTGTGAATATTTAGATGTTTATTTTCCAGATGTTGTACATTTGTTGTTTTTTCTTTTACTAATAGAGCAGTTGGCGACATGCTGTTCATTTCTATTTGTGCTCTAGTCATTTATTACATCTTCCTAAAGTCTCCTCCACCCATGTTTTCCTCCTGCCTGTCCTGCCATCATCATACTGTACACCAGATACATTTTTAATAACTGAAACCACACAAATAGAAATTAAGAAATAAAAAGATAAAAGAAACACATGAACCAGAGGAGACGGAGCTGATCTTGGCAACAGAGCATTCGCACCATAATTCTGATGCTGCCTCAGAGGGCAGGATTTAAGAAGGAGAGAAGAAAATTCACGAGTCGATGAGTTTACTGATGCACTGTAAGAACGTCCTGAGTTCACTGCAGCATCTGGCCTTTCTGTGTGGAGCTTGCATGGTCTCCTCGTGTGTGAGTGGGTTCTCTCAGGATTTCCTCCCACAGTCCAAAGACTTGCAGTCAGTGGGGTTGAGGTTAATCTGTGATTCTAATTTGCCCGTAGGTGTGAATCGTTGTCTGTCTCTGTGTCAGACTAATGGGTCTAATTGCATAATTAGATGTCTACTATCTGTGGCTATCCATTAGATAGCTTGACTTCATCTCGTGCAGTCTTTCACCAGTTCATGGGAAACCCAGTCAGCAGTCTTCTGTTATCTGAAACGAAGCTCCTGCAGCGCAGCTACACTTTCTACATACACCTGTGTATGTAGGTCAGGGGTCACTGAGCTTACCGAGCCAATGATTAGTTCTAAAGGTTTTAGAATCAATAAAATGACAACAGTGCCCAAAGTTATGCACCCGCCTGATTTTGTTTAAACAATTATTGCACACTTTCTGTTAATCCAACAAACTTCATTTCACTTCTCAAATATCACTGTGTGTGTCTCCTATATGATATATTTACCTGACGTTTTTTATCGTAACACCCAACGATTGTTGGGCAGGAAAATAATGACTATCAACAAGGTGGCCCAAACTTTTGCATCCCACTGTATGATAAAGCTCTTTTTTAGAGCTTTATCATTTCACACATAAATGATATTAAACCTTTCCACACTTGCTCAGATGTAGGGAGAGAAAAGTCAGGGGGATTTCAGTGTCATGGTCCTGGGTCGTGTGACCCAGTGTGTTATGCTTAACCTATTTTGATGTTTATTGTTTGCTTAGGTTCTTTAAGGTAGTCCAGTCCTTTTTGTAATTATGTTACCCTTGCATTACGTCTCCCTTGCCCTTCGTGTGTTTATGTCTGTGTGTCTTGTACTGTCAAGTTCATGCTGTCAGTTATGTCACCTCCCCCTGTACTACGTCTCCCCGGTTCATGTCTCATGTTTCCTGTTTTACTTTGAAGGCCTGCATTCACTGTCTGTGTATTCAGCTCACTCCTCCTGTCCTGTCGTTAAGTTCATGTGTGTCAGCTGCGTTCCCATGTGTGGCCACTTCCCCTGATCATTCCTCATGTGTATTTAGTCTCTGTGTTTCTTACAGTCTGTGTCGCGTCGTCTGTGTTCTCACCTCCATGTTTTCCCGGTCAGTCGTTGCAGCGAACATCATAGTCTCTGAGTTTCCTTAGTTTATCGCAGTATTAGTTTTCCCAGTTTAGTTATAGCCTAGCCACGCTATCCTTGCTTTGTTTGTACACCTTGTCTCCAGCCATAATAAAGGCTCGCTTTCTGTTAAGTTCACTCCCGCCTACTCACTTGTGTACGCACCTGGGCCCATTACACACACCACCGCACGGCCTGTCTCCGCAGACCGTGACATTCAGTCTCTTTCTATCCTCATTATATGGGCTAATTATAGTTAATTAGTGTTTCTGGTTTTTGTGTCTCCTTCCAGTTTCGCATCATGTCCTGGCTGTGATGGTGGAGGTGTATGAGGGGGCAAAGTCTGTCCTGCTGCCCTGTCAGTACACAGGTTTTGTAGTTGAGGACCCCACAATGATATGGACTCGCACTGATCTCAACCCCAAATCTGTCCACCTGAGACAAGAAGAAACTGATGATCTGAGCGGACAAAACCAGCGTTACAGCGGGCGCACGTCAATGAGGCCTGATGCTCTGGACACTGGAGACTTCAGCCTCACTCTGAGAAACCCCCGACTGACTGATAGTGGCGACTACACCTGCTCCATCCGCACTGAAAGGGAGGAACTGAAACTGACAGACGTACAGCTGCATGTCAAAGGTAAAAAAAACCCAATAACGTCTGTAATTACATGTCAAACATGAGTACAGTGCTGACACAGGTCAGAGGTCACAGTAAAAGGTAGTAGAAAGGGTTTTTCTAGTAATCTAAACCTAAAAAATGGCAGAAACATTTTATAAATGCAACCAGTCTGGAAACATCAAAACAAAACTGGGGAGAGAAAGGGACCATGACTGAGGAAATTTGAGGTAAACTAGCATGAGCACACTGAGGACAGGACACAGAGACAAACTGGTCTGACTAAAAAAAGTCAGAGGCACTAAAATAATACAAAAGTCATATAAAATAGAATGAAAATACAATAGAAAACTCAAATATGAACATTTTATAATTCCAGCTCAAAGACTGGGTCAGAGACACAGGACCATCACAAACACAGATGCTTTCATTATCATCAGTGTGACTGCTGCTGCTGATGTTGTGGTATATTGTTCTCTCAGACCAGCAGGTGGAGGTGAAGGTGGAGGAAGGCTCAGACTCCGTCATCCTGCCCTGCAACACAACACCTGACCTGCCTGAGGACACCACAGTGAAGTGGACTCACTCTGACCGAGAACTCATGATGGTCCACGGGTGTTCAAATGGAAGCGACCACCAGGACGACCTTTACTGTGGTCGCACAAAGATGAACGAAGACCTGCTGAGAACTGGAGACCTCAGCCTGACCCTGAAACACCCCACAGAGAGAGACAGTGGAGGATACATCTGCACCATCTACAGGGGCAAAGACATCCTGACACAGAAAGTAGTGCTGCAGGTCAAAGGTCAGAGATGTAGCTACAGGTCAGAGGTCAGTGCAGATTGAGTACAGCGTTCAGCAGTCATGTGATGTTGTTTTGTTTGTCCACAGAACCGTTTCCATCCTGGGCCACAGTTCTCCTGGTTTTCCTGCTTCTTCTTGTAGTTGTTTCTGCGAGTCTTTTGTTTCATTTCCGTCACGCCTTGGTGTCAGGTGAGTCTCCCATACTACACTACCCATAATGCATGTAGTTAGCAGGCGTCCTCTGGGGTTTCTTGACTTGTTCCGCTAATTTATCCATTAATATGTAAATATTTAATTAGGATATTAATGATGAAAGAACTGCCGTCACAGCCCATTGTTCATCTTACTGCTGTCTTACTCCGTACAGTTTTCTACACATATTTCTGTATATTGTTACCTGCATATACAAACTTCAGTTGCTTATGTAGATAGGACCACTTTGTGTCTTCCTTTTATATCCCCTTGCTATAAGAGTTGTGTAACACCCACATTTCTCATTCGTGGGATCATAGTTTTTTGTATTCTTTTCAAATTCCACCAGTAAGATTGGGGAGACCTTTTTCCATTACATTAGCCTGTCCCTGCTGGTGGTGTCGTTCAAACAGAAAACAAGTCTTTGTTAGTCTGTAGATGTTGGAGGAGCTCCTCTCAGAGAGTCTGCAGGACAGCTTGGTCTGAAAGCTCCTCCTGTGTCCTCGAGGATCAGAGTGTAAAATGAGAAGTGAACAAACACCTGCTGAACTTTGACCTCCAGGAGAAAACCTGATAACGATCCCCCTGTGAGAACAGCGAGATCTGCTCTCCGTAAACACAAATCAGACTTTGTGCTTTAGACTCTTTGAACCTCCAGCATTCAGTGAAGCTACAGATGGATGATTCAAACAGGACATGGCATTTCTCTACACCTCTGAAAACCTGCTGCTGTCTGTGTTTGCTGTTCTTTCAGTGATTCCAGTGAAGGTGGAGGTGGAGGAGGGGGCGGAGTCTGTCCAACTGCCCTTTAAAACCACAAAAAACCTGTCGGGGGAAATTCAAGTGATATGGGAACGCTACGAGCCGTTCCAGAAGGCTCACGTGTTTACAAATGGCCCAAACCAATATGAAGAACAGCACGAGGTTTACAGAGACCGAACTGTGATGAACAAAGACCTGCTGGAAACTGGAGACCTCAGTCTGACCCTGAAACAGCCCACAGAGAGAGACAGTGGAGAGTACAAGTGTTTGGTCTGGAGGAAGGGAACCTTCATCAGAAAGAAAACCGTGAAGCTCAAAGTCAAAGGTTGGTTTGTCTGTTTGTTTGTTGGCTTGTGCGATTGTGTCTGACTGTCTTGTGTCTCCTCTGCAGGTCCAGGATCAAACAGAGGACATCAGGACCAGAAGCAGCTCCATTGATCCGACTCCTCTGATGGCTGATCAATCAGCGTTACGACTGCTGTCGTAATGTTGTCTCTCATATGCACCCGGAGACGGTACCTGCAGATTGGCTAACTACATGGAGACAACATATTTACACAGCAGCATGTAGGGGTGGCTGCCTTTGTATTTGATCGCTGTTTTCTCCTGTTTTTGTTAGTTTTGGAGGTACGCTGCTGTCATTTGGTTTCATTTCTTTGAGTATGTTGTTTGTATCATTGTCTCAGGGACCCAGCAGTAAAGCATAAAGGACACAGGTGTTTAATTTAAAAAATTGGGTTTTATTGACCCAAAAGTATAAAAAGATATTTAACAAAGCCAAAACTTAAAGAGGCAGACCAGTAAAACAGGTCAACTCAATAGACTAAGCTCAAGATAACAATTAACAAAAGCTCAAGCAAACATAAGACAAACTGACCTCCTGAAATAACACACGGGGGAACTTAAATACTGGTTTAGCTAAAACACATGACACACACAGAGGAAAACAAAATGGCTGCCATGTAACCAACTAATACAAAACAATTAAACAAACTTGAAACACCCTCCAGGCAATGAGGCATGACGGCTGTCAGTGGTACTTCAGCTCTCCCAGCCCTCTGCCACACCTTTTGCCTGCAGAGGAACCAAAGCCCAGCTGACTCACACACAGGAAGATGTATTAATAGAAAACAGAACTTTGGCCTTGCAGTGTTCATACGTGTGCACGCCATATAAACATTGGAGGGTGTAATAAAAACAAATAATAAAGGATATATATTGGACAATGAGTAGAATATATTTAAAGTAGTGACAGCAAAGCAAACTAAAGTGAAGTAAGTAACGCTGAGGTGTGGCCCTGTGCAGCTTGCCATCACACCTTGAGCCCCTTTTGTTGTATTGCCGTTAGTTCCACCCCGAAGCTAAAGTCGCTCCTTTGTATTGAACCCACTCATTGTAAATGAATCGCCATCAACTTGTACTAATTATGCGATGTGCTGCTTACGATCACACAGGGATGGATCACCCGTATATTATGGTCTAGACGGGCCGTAACAATCAGTTTGATCTGTGTGATTGATCAGTGATGTCAAACAGCATGATCACGGGTCCATAGTAACGCTTTTTGTTCTCACTCGCCTTTTTTAACTTGTCAATTTGGTTTTGATCTAAAATATTATAATAATTATTGTTCTATGAATTTAACCTCGGTCATAACAATTTAATCTGATCCAGTGTTGTTGTTCTGCTGTGGTGCTTGTAATGGAGCGGCTGCTCCTGACGACAGATGGATGATTCAAACAGGACATGGCACACAGAGAAGAAGGAGTAGAAGAAGAAAGCTGAATGCCTGTAATGATGATCTGCAGAGGTGTGGACTCGAGTCACATGACTTGGACTCGAGTCAGACTCGAGTCACATGACTTGGACTCGAGTCAGACTCGAGTCATTAATTTTATGACTTTAGACTTGACTTGAAAAAATGTTCTAAGACTTGTGACTTGACTTGGACTTTTACACCAATGACCTGGGACTTGAA
>NW_005188033.1:43464-53677 GCF_000239375.1 Pundamilia nyererei | reverse complement strand
ACTTGAGACTTGAGGATAAAGACTTGAGACTTACTTGAGACTTGCAAAACAATGACTCGGTCCCACCTCTGATGATCTGCATGGATCAGAGGAACAGTGAGAAAACTTGGAGGAACCTTTAAGGAACAATGTGAAGACAGAAAAACAGGAAACACACTGCTGAGCTTCAGATTCAGAGTCTGAAACAGCAAGAAAACACTGCCAGTAAACACCATCCAACTATTTAGTGTGCAGTGTATATGTTGAGCTCTGAATGTGTGTAAGAGTCCAGCAGACAGTCTGAGCCTGTTTGGCTCTACTGAAGTCTGGATGTAGATCATGGAGGAATTTCTCACTTCAGGCTCTGATCCTGTTCTTACACACTGAGGTTTTGTCTCGTTTTCTTCATCCTGCTAAGCTGTTCGTGTTCAACACTACAGAGGGGACAAATCCACTCAGTGATTCAGTTTGTTTGGAGGAAGCAGCTCATCTGAGGTCATTTGATCATCAGGTTGATTTGGATTCATTGAACATGACGGTATTGCTTTTTGAAGTATGATCGTATTGATGGTCATAACCCAGACAGCTGCTCTGACTTTCTAGATTTCTTTCTTTCTCTTTATGTACCCCTAAATTACAACAACAGTCACCTCAAGATGCTTTAAACTCTAAGTCTGTGTGTCTCAGTCATCCAGGTCATGGTCGTCTAAGCAGTTTGGAAAAGAAGTGAACAAACATAGAGCATGCTGTGCAGAGCAGCGAGCAGTTCTCAGACCTCTACACTGGAGACACCAAGCAGCCACTTCATGCTCTCTCTTTCTAGTCCCTGTCAGGACTCTTGCTGCAGCATTTTGCATTAGCTGAAGGCTTTTCAGTGAGTTTTTTGGACATCCTGATAATAATGAATTGCAGTCGTCCAGCCTGGAAGTAATAAATGCATGAACTAGTTTTTCAGCGTCACTCTGAGACAGGATATTTCTAACTTTAGAGATGTTGCGCAAATGGAAGAACGCAGTCTTACATATTTGCAAGTGTTATCTGGCTTCATGGTTAAAGCTGGGTGTCATCTGCATAGCAGTGAACACCTGTTCAACCACTCGCACTGTGATGTGCATGAAAATGAAGCTCCACAGGCTGTTGGACAATAAGCGTTATAGTTTCAGTTGGTCCAGTTTAATGTGCAGCCATCACCTGAGGAATAATCAGCAGCACTGAGAGCGCGCTCAGCAACAAAACCATCGACTGGAATCAAAACCTTTATTTCACTGCTCTGTGCTTTAAATCAGCAGGTTAATGATTTGCTGCAGCATTCGTTTTCACAATAGTGTTCTTTTATAGATTTTTAATCCCTATCTGATAATTAGTCTCTTGTAGGTGGAGCTCGTAGGGATCATTTTTTGTGGAGTCATGTGATCCATCAAACACACCCTTTAGATTGGTCACATGCTGCCAGCACCGCCTCTTTCATGTGAACGTATGAGCAAACTCTGGGTTAACTTAGTGAGTTGGTAACCAGCCTCGTGTGCCTGCTTATCCTGCTCATCACACATGTTGGTTTGTACAACCTGACTGTAACAATGAAAGCAGTCTGTTCTTCACTGGGATTGGGACTGAGCCACGGTTGCCCCCATCGTTTTACACCAAATGCAACACAAAGGCGATTATTGTCACCACTGAACATGCTAACCTCACTATGGAGCCATAAACCTCTGTTCTTACAGTACAGGATGCTTTCATTAGATGAAAGCACAAACTACCAATATGCTCATATCTGGTTTCTTCACTTGGTCCCGATGCTAATAAACATTATACATGTCCTGATGGGAGCATGAATATCTGACCCACAATCATCATAATGCATCCTGTAACCAACATGTCTGTGTCGGCTCACAGAACAGAAAACACAAAGCATCTTTGCTGTGTCGGCTTCTATTTAAAGAAACAGAAACAACAAAAAACCTAAAACCAGCAGCTGCGGGGAAATTACACGTCTCCTGTATCATGAGCTGCACAGCCTTCGGATAAAAAATGTCTTGGAGAGCGGCCATGGTAGGAGAGGGCTGGGACAGGACAACACGTTCCTTTTACCAAGTTTCCCGCAGCCACAGGAACACCCCGCTTATGAAGAATAAATGTCAGATTTGTTAAAGCCTCTTAAAATGTTGTTTAATGGTCTGAGAGCAAGAATAAACACAGGATTCAAGTGTAGGCTTGACATACTACTTGGAATGGACGGTCTGAATATATATGAAAGCCTATATAGGAACAGATTTGTTGTGACACTGTTAAAGTCTAAAAATCTTTCTTACTGAAGCTCATCAGGGAAACAAAGACTTCAGACCCTCCCACTGTCTGCACAGAGATCTGCCAGAGACAGTGGTGCTATTCCACAGAGCTGATTGGTCAGTAGGTGGTGAGTTCATACCTGCTGATCTCTAATCAGTAATATGCAGAACACAGAGAGTGCTGAGGTCTGACCCTGTGAACTCTGGGTCACATTTGACTGAATGTTTAGAGATTTTCATTGTTTTTCAAAGGTCTCACAGAGGACACAGACTGGGCTGCTGTTTCATTTTCCTAAAAGCTGTTTTATTCATTTCTTTTCTTCCCTTGTGTTTCCTTACTTTGATTTACCAGAGAGGAGATTCGTTTGTAAGGGGGTAGAAGCTCCAGCAGCATTTATAATACAAAGACTGAAACATTTCACAGAGGTCAGAGTGACTTCAGAGTTATTTCTAAAGACGTCAGCAGATGCAGAGCTGTCTGCAGCTGGTCTGTGTCCAGAGGAATGTGTTTGTAATAACGAACAAACACGACTGCAAGTACTCAGCTTCATGCTTTAGAAGGCCACAGTGATGTGGACTCTTCAGCTGATGCCAAATCTGTGCACGAGGAGGAGGAGATGATCTTAGAGGAGAAACACAGCGCTACGATGGTCACACATCACACAGATTCAGCCTCACTCTGAGAAAACCATCAGACTGACAGCAGCAACTACACCTGCTCCATCAGTGATGGGAGAGCAAAGACTGACAGTCGTTCATTTACAGGTCAAAGGTCAGCAACAAACCCCAGCACCTGCTGTAGATACTGATGTCAGTACTGTAGGCAAAGGGCAGAGGTCAAACTGAAGGGAAGATTTCCTAAATAGACTCACCAGTAACATGTAGCTGAGAGCTAAACTCAGTGGAAACAGGATGTCTCTGCTACGACAGCTGCAGTCTTTACTGCAGGTGGAGGGCTACACTCACAACACTTACACACTGTGCACAGTGGAGAACAGGTGGACGCACACAGACGTGCAGCAGAAAGAGTTTCATAGTTTTGTCACAGTGTGTGTTCCTGCTGGCAGACAGCTGTAAACAACAACATGAATTTGTCTGTGAGAGTCCAGTCTGGTCACAGGCTCAGCTTCAGTGTGAGATTCTCTCCTTCCTCCTGCGTGATGACTGTTTCATCTGGGAACGACCTCGGGCAGCACTGCTGCATTATCTTGTTTAGATGTTGGGAAGGCCTCCAAACATGATCCACCCACGAGGCCAATGAGCACGAAGGGAAAGGAAACGTTTATCAAAGCAGAAAAACACAACACCATCCTGAGAGTGCAGCCATACTTCTCTCTGTGTGAGACACCTCCCGCTCAGCTGTTGCTTAGCAGCCGTGTTTACTCTGGCATGGAAACCAGAAACTGGGTTGTGAGCTGGACTCTGACAAACAGCAGCAGCATCGAGCAGCGTCACCATCAGGTTTCCATAATGCAGCAGAAGCACAACACCTAAAGTCTACCTGCAGGTGGTGCAGATTGTTTCTGTTGCGAGCATCCAGCTCAGCAGCAGCAGTGTTGAATAATGAGAAGGCAGCGTGGCAGCAGTGGTGTCTGCAGCAGGCAGCAGTGTGGCAGGATTTCAAACATGGTAACCTAATCAGGTTTGGGGCTCTGCAGCTTTAATCAGGCCTACATCGTGTTTACTCTGAGCCCACAGAGTCTCAGGGACTTCCTGTTGTAGCTGCAGCGTCTTCCTCTGATGTTGTGTAAAGTGCTGTTTGTGTGTGTGCACAGCAACAGAGAAGCTTTTGTAGAAAGTCATCTGTGAGCACCTGAGTGTGGTTTCATCTGTAGGTTGTCAGCCAGTGATAAGGCCTTCTTTCCCACTGTGACAGTTACACACGAGGAGCTGAGTTTGACACGTCAAACATGTCACAGTGTGCAGATGTTGTTGTGTTTAGAACAAACGTTCATGCCTGTGCTGCTGTGTGTCAAAGGCATCATCTCCTTCTGTAGATGTGTGAGGTACAGTGTGTGTGTGTGTGTGTGTGTGTGTGTGTGTGTTTCCAGCTGGAAACATGCATGTGTGGCTGATTACAGCCACACACGTGAGTGTCAGGATCACTCCCGTCACTTTTAACCACTTCTAGGCTGAAAGTTATTGTAAAAAGATGTGAAATGGTTTATTTCACAAGTGTGTGTACAGGGTGTGTGCGATCACGTGAGCTGGAAGTGTGTTAACTTTAACCTCAAGCATCAGTTGAGTGAGGGCAGCTGTGCGTGTTTCCTGCACCTCCTCCTGCTCATCAGAAAACAGAATGCAGACATCTGTCTTCCTGTCCTTCAGCCAACGCTCCTCCTGCTTGTTTGGCGTCCTATACTATATGTGCTGAACTGTTTTATCTCTTTAAGGAAGGATGAAAGAAATAAAAAAGAAACGGGGGGATCTCCAACTTTCTCTC
Organism: Pundamilia nyererei; assembly: GCF_000239375.1. NCBI lineage: Eukaryota > Metazoa > Chordata > Actinopteri > Cichliformes > Cichlidae > Pundamilia > Pundamilia nyererei. The sequence continues at coordinate 48,970 of NW_005188033.1, read as the reverse complement.
ATGATGGGTTAGCTGTGGAAATATCCAACAGTTACACTCCAGTGGATGCTCAGAAAACAGCTGCGGGTTATTATCCACCAGCCTTCTTCTAGTAGCTGACCTGCTGCTAAAATCTTGAAAATCTTGCACAAAATTGTCTGTCATTTATGATCCAATCAGCTTCAGTTTCTTCTGTGTCGTGTGACATCATCGAACCTGATAAATCTCAAAGTCTGATGACAATAAATGTACATGAAACTGATTAAGAATTAGTGTGAAATATTTAGAAACGTTGTGACAGGACATGACAGGGAAACTATTTCACGCTGATTATTCTTGCAGAAGTTTCCTTCACTGAGTATCCAGGCAGTCACAATAAGGTAGGTATGTGTTCATGTTTATGACCTCGCGTCGCGCCTCCGCACAGATAAAGACCTGATTCTAGTTTCCAGTCTGCTGGGCTCCAGGTGACAAAGGCTTCATTAACAGAGTGAGTGAGAGGGTCTCTGCAGACACCCACAGGCTCAGCGTCACGACCACACTCGCCCATAACGCTGCTCACATGTGCAGAAGCTGTTTCTTTATCCTCCAGCTCCAAAGAGCTTTGCACAGTGCACCCGAAACCAGCAGCAGGAAGTTATTCAGTCTTATATTGAAATCATCACCTGGTGTTTCATTTTTCTCTGATTTCTTTTTTATTATTATGGTCAAATAATAAAATTCTTCTTTGATTATTACATTTGTACACATCTGTGGAAATGTCTCTGGACTCTCCTCAGCAGTAGATTTACAGCTTTAAACAGAGAAACGTTTATTTCCCCAGAGATTGTTAAAATAAAAATCATTATTCTAAACATTAAGATTTAAGATCTATGGTTCCCATGGTGACAGCCTTCACCTCTAAGGGTTGAATAAATGTCTTGGATTGCTCTCAGGATCTGATGAGCTTCAGTCTCCACCAAAAATCTACGGAGCAGAAACTACAAGTAGAATTTATCTGATGTCAGTATCAGGATGAAACTGAGGCCAACCTGGAAATTCTTATTTTCACGTCTTTTCATTTAGTTGAACAAGAAGAATCATTTCTAATGATTTAAATGTTGAAATGAATGTAACAGAGAAATAAATGGATGACTAATGAAACTGAACTGAAGCTGTGCTGACACACTGAGGACAGACAGGACTCTGCATGCTGCGTTTACTGTCTGCTCAGGACAGCAGAGCACCGCTGCACACAGAAGGGTTACTGTCTGCTGTATTCATCACAGAACACTTCTATCAACATTGTTCACAGTTTATTTCTAATTTTTGTATATTATCATTTCACAATAACCATTTACTGGCTCTTAAAATTTAAGAAATATAGCTGCAGTTTGAAATGAGGTCATACTTATTTTATCAGACATTTGAATATATTTCTCATGTTTTAAATTATAAATAACACTTCTTTAAAAAGGTCCCGGTCAGCTTTCAGAGAGCTCACGCTGGGTCTGTGCAGCTGCACATGGCAGACTGCCACAGACCACCTCTGAGGAAAGAGGAGGTCGTTGAGCTTCCTCATAGGTTCACACCTGTTGATGAACTTTGTGGCGGCCAAAGTTCATCAACAGGTGTGAACCTATTCATTTCTGCTCTTCAATAGAGAAGAGATTTAAACTTTCACAAATTATGCCAATTGCAAAGCACTGAGTAAAATGTTGGGACACACCTTCTCATGTTTTTCTAGGCTTCTTACCTCCTCCTCTATGCTTCATGGTGGGAACCATGCATGTAGAAACCATCTGTTCATATTTTCTGTGTCGCACAAAAACACCTGAGTTGATGTGAAGACTGAAGGTTTCTACTGGTTGGGTTTGATTCTCATCCAGGTGTCTCTGGAACAGAAACCTGGGACCCTACAGAGTGCAATGATAGGTTACTACTACTTGCAGCATGCATACAAAATATAGTTAGGTACATACTGCATATGACTCCGTGGTTTCTTAAAGGAACTTTAAGAAACCACGGAGTCAAGATATCAGTAGCCATCACTGATTAAACCAAACATAAATGAAAAGCTTTCAGTGTATTTCAGTCTCACATAGTGAACAGGTTTGAAAGGTTTTACTCTTCAGTTTTTTTTAATCTCGGTTTTGTTTTTACATTTCAGATTTAGTGTGTGGAGCCAAGCCTCATGGCAGACTGCCACAGATAACACCTAAGAAAGGACAGACTGTTGAGTTTCCTCATAGTTTCACACCTGTTGATCAACTTTCTGTCAATCTTCAAATCCCTGCAGCTGTGTCAGCTGATCACTTCCTGTCCTGTGATTGGCTGAGCTTCTGGCCTTCTCTCAGTCAAACTGGAAACAGGGATTGAGACAGTGTGAGGGTTTGTGGAGTGCCACAGTGCTGTAATGAATACTGTAGTGGAAGAAGTTCTTTCACACTCTTCATCCTGGAGCTGCTTTATGTCCATGATCTGCATGGAAACACGTCTATGGAGAGGAAATCCAGCTGCTGAGGGTCACATCTGCATCATTGTGTGTGAGATCTTTGATCTGTGATCAAACATGAAGATGTTTGTGGTGTTTGTGATCCTCCTGCACGGTAAGTACACCTTCCTCTCTCTGCTCTCATCATCAGCTTTTCTTTCATCTCTCTCTCTTTAATGTGTTGAAGTGCAGCAGGAGCAGATTTCCATCAAACACTGGATTCTGATTCAGATCAAACTAACAATCCAAAGCAGCAACTTTCAAATCTCTGGATTCTTCTTGGTGCCTTTCAGATGAGCTCATGTTACAATCAGCTGCTGTGTGTGTTGTGCAGATCTCTCACCCTGCAGGCAGTCTTTGTCCTTTAAGCCTGAATCCTCTACCAGCGGCCTGGGAGCTTGAGGGTCCTGCGCAGTATCTTAGCTGTTCCCAGGACTGCGCTCTTCTGGACAGAGATCTCCGCTGTTGTTCCTGGGATCTGCTTGGGGCCACACACCTAGCTTGGGAGTCACCAGATCTACTCCTTCTATTACCACTGGGAGCATTGTTACCTTCACCCTCCACATCTTCTCGAGCTCTTCTCTGAGCCCTTGGTACTTCTCAGGCTTTTCGTGTACCTGGAAGTCCCAGAGGATCTTAGCTTGGTCATTCGCCACCACCCTTGGGGTCGTCTCCCATTTTGACCTCGGGATTTCCAGGCTGTACTCATCACAGATATTTCATCAGCTTGATGTCATCCATGTAGAGGAGGTGGCTGATGATTGCTCCACTCTGTAGTCGGTATCCACAGCCCGTCTTGTGTCTTGTCACTGATCTCACTGAGGTAGTTTAGGCCTTTGCAGAACACCAGTGGACAGAGCGTCTCCTTGGTAGATCCCACACTTGATGGTAACTTGTATTATTTCCTTGAAGTTGGCCTCTCGTGTTGTTTGCCACATTCCCACTGAATTCCTCATAGACTCTTAGGGTCCTGTTAATCTTGTGCAGTTGTAGGCATTCCTGGATCAAAGTGTGGGGCACTGAGTCATAGGCTTTCTTGTAGTCAATCCAGGTTTTGCACAGGTTTGTCATTCTGGTGTTACAGTCTCGAATGACTGCTCTATCTTCCAGCTGCTGGTGTTTCAGTCCTCTGGTATTCTTGCCAGTCCCTTTCTGTGGCCCGCTCATGTACTGAGCCATGTGCCTGTTCATCTTAGCCGCTATGATGCCTGACAGGAGCTTCCATGTAGTATGTAGTACTGAGGCAGGTTATTGGCTGGTAGTTGGATGGGACCAGTCCCTTCTGGTGATCCTTGGGGACGGTCTGGCCTTCAGTTAGCCAGCCACTCAGGGAGTGTCTGGATGAATCATGACAAGGCTTGATGCTCTCTGAGTCTTCATGTTGGATAGCCTTTCCTGGTTGCCTGCCACAGTGATGGTTACTTGTCACATGTATGGGCAGCTTGCTGTATTTCTAAGCCATCCCTTTTTTCATCATGCCCTTCTGCCGCTCAGATAGTTGGCTAACTTCCCTCCTTGCTGCCTGGATCTTGGGCTCTACTCTCCTTCTACCTGGAGGGTACTGCTACTTTTGGCTGTTCATCTTATAGCTAAAAATCTCATTGATCACTGCCACGTGACATCCAGGCTTCCCCTCTCCACAATCCTTGTGCTCTATCTTACCAGTAGCTGTGATAGCAGTTGCTTCTTCCAGATGTTGGAACGCAGAACTTCTGGTTACTTCGTTGTTGGTCTAAATGTTGGCTGTTCCATATGTCCTATATCCTTTTCACATAACCCTTTCCACTGGTTTTACTTGCATAGTAGCATTCCCAAAATCTCCCTATTCTCATCTCTTGTTCAAAAAAAGTCTATTAGTGTCTGATAAATATTCAAAATCAGTAGTTTATGTATCAGCCCTTCTTCACAATTGGTAACACCATACATAGTCAGAGAATAGCATTTTTGTGCATTAACTGATGTTTGTATGATTAACTGCTTGCTCAGTAAAAAGTAAGTCATTAATTTTAAGCAGAGTTTAATAATTTAGTTTAAAGGCAATGAAGTGAAGATGCCGCTGAGTTTACAGAATAATGTAGGCAGACCAGGAACCGAGACCTCTGCCATTTTCTGCAGATAACCCGCAGAAAATGGTTGGATGGATACCTGGTCATTTCTTTGTGTTTAGGTTGTATTTGAGTGACACTTGTCTCTCTGGTGTCTGCAGTTGTGTGTTGGAGACCAGCTTTTGCATGCTGGGGCAAACTTTCTTTGTCCTTGTGTGTCCTTCCAGCTTTCCAGCACGTTTTTGCTGTGGTTGTGGAGGTGAATGAAGGTGCACTTTCCGTCTTGCTGCCTTGCCAGTACACAGGTGTCATGCCTGAGGACCCTATGTTGATGTGGACTCGCAATGATATTGATCCAAAATTTGTCCATGTGCAAGAAGAAGAAGGTCCAAATCTTGAAGAGCGAAACCAGCGTTACAGTGGACGTACATCAGTGAGGCCTGATGGTCTGGAAATGAAAGACTTCAGCCTCACTTTGACAAAACCCAAACTGACTGATAGTGGCAACTACACCTGCTCCATCAGTAATGGAAGGAATGAACGAAAACTGACAGACGTACAGCTGCATGTCAAAGGTCAGCAGTCCAGTCTAACATCTTAAATAATAAAGCTGAATAATTTCTTCAGAATCTGAGAAGTAGCAGCAGAAATATGCAAAAAGCTAAGAAACCAGGAAGGGGGAAAGTGTTTGGAGATGTCCAACGGCTTTATACTTCATACTGTTAAAAATAATTTTCATACAGTTGTGCTTCTTTTTACAGTTATGTTAATCTTTCCAGTTATTTTTTAAGCCTCTTAAATGTTTGAGTATGTATAAAAATGACTTATTTATAAACAGTTAATGAAAATGTTGTTATATCTGTAGACTCCAATTACTCCATCATATTTATTAAAAAGATTTAAAATATGATTTTTGTCCAACAGATGATGGAACTCACTGTAGATATCCAGAGCAGATGACTGTTATCAGTACTAACAGTATCACTGCTGCTGCTTCTCTAGTTTATAT
>NW_005188033.1:40690-42262 GCF_000239375.1 Pundamilia nyererei | reverse complement strand
TAGTAGTACTACTACTAGTACTACTACTAGTAGTAGTACTAGTAGTAGCAGTAGTATTATTTAAAAGTAAAATAGGAAACAACCAGCCTCTACTTTCAAGATTAGGCTTAAACCTTTCCTTTCTGATAACGCTGGATCAGGTGACCCTGAATCCCTCCTTCGTCCTGGTTTCATCTGATGTGCTTAGAGATTTTCCACTTGTTTCACTCCCACTGGAATCAGTCAAATATGTTTTCACTATAAGTATTTCACTTCATCTGATTAAAGACGATGTGCTCAGTGCTGCTGCTGTCTGTCCGGCTCATGCTGTCTTTGTTGTTCTCTCAGTCCTGCAGGTGGAGGTCGAATCAGGGGTGGAGTCTGTCCAGCTGCCCTGCAAAACTACAGCTCATCTGCCTGAAAATTGTAAAGTGGAGTGGATGGATGGTGATGAAGATGAGGTCCATGTGTATCAGAACGGCTCTGACCAGCCTGAACAACAGGACCAGGTTTACAGAGACCGAACGAAGATGAATGAAGACCTGCTGAAAACTGGAGACCTCAGTCTGACCCTGAAACAGCCCACAGATGAAGACAGAGGCACCTACACCTGCACCGTCTACAGCAGGGAGGGAAACATCCTGCTGAAGAAACAAGTGGAGCTGAAAGTCAGAGGTCAGTGTTGTACATACAGTTAGCAAACTAGCTAACCCTCTCTTTAATAAATATATATTTTTTGTTTATGTAAACTTTTTGTGTGGACTCAGCACATTGTGCCAGTTCGTGACATGCCAGGGAACTGAAGGCTGTCAGTATCCGTCGAGCAATGACAGCTCGGTGAATGGCTGGACGGGCCCCGTGGGTCAAGGCCTGAGCAGGTTACGTGTTCTCAGATGAGCAGTGGTGTGCCTCATTCAGTCCAGGTTTCTGGACTTCTGCTGTCATCAATATGCATATTGTGGAGATGAGGGAAATATTTTACTGCTACTATTCATAACCATCATCATTACCATTACATTAATTATCATTTCATCAAAGCATTTGTTCAATAGATTACACATGTTCTTAGTTAAGATTATTACACCTATCACAGAGAGCTTCTGTCTGGTAAAAGGCCAGAAGCACCAACGGGCGGGGTGAGGCCGAGTGCGCTGGAGGTCGAGACACACACACAAACAGTAGTTAGAGTCGTGTTCAGGTAAGAGTTCAAATAATAGTTGCAAAAGCTGGTGATTGCAAAAACAGTGTGTTGTGCAGTTTTGGGGTGAGATTGATGCTGATGGTGCAGTGTTCATCTCCACACGCGTGTGTTCATTAAAATCATTGTTTGACCGAAGCTCTTCTGGACCATTATTGTTGTTGTACTCTCCCTCAACATTTGAACCCGTTTTTAACAATATCTTATAAACTTCTCTTAGTCTGGCCCCTCACCCACGACCAGTCTCTCGTAGTTTCCCTGAACCACCTTCCTTGGTTCAAGAAAACATTACATTTAACATTTCCTGCAATGGACACCTTGACTCACCTTCAAAGAAAGCTTTGACTCTGACCAGTTGACAGTCACACTGTTCTTTAAGAAGCAGCCAGATCTGC
>NW_005188033.1:36653-38370 GCF_000239375.1 Pundamilia nyererei | reverse complement strand
TGTTTGCTCCTGAACAGAGTTCATCCTGAACATAATCCGATCACACAGGAAGCAGAACCGAGCTTCTGTGTGAGGGACGTTTGCTCGGAGTCATCGTGGTGATTCGAGCTGCCACAGGAAGTGCAGCTCTGCAGTTTCCTGAGTGATTGTTGTGTCAGAGGTGAAACTGACACAGCCTCACTGTGACTGTTTAACTCTGTGTTTAGTGTTTGTGGTGAACATGTTTGTCCTTTTAGCTTTGGACGAAATCTTTTTATGTGATGTGAGACTGTTGAGCACTTTTTACTTTCTGTGTTTGGTTACTGAAGGACGAGCCAGCAGCGGTGTGGCCTCCCTGCTGGTGGTTTCCTCCCTCCATGTTTCCTTTACTGTGCAGCTCTGAGTGTGAAGCTGAAGTGTTTTGTGTTCCTGCTGAGTTACTGCTCCATCCAGCCTCTTTACTTTCTCTGATTTAATGCTGATTTGTGGCCAACATGGTGCTGCAGTCTTTTTGTGTGTTGTGTTTGTTTTATTGCACTGCATATCTTTTAGATAAAGTATTCATATTATTGAAACCGTCTCTTTTGTCTGTGTGTATTTTGCAAACTTGTGTAATTTATATTATTGAAATATTAAATCTTTCCTTGGATGACATCTAAACACCCGTGACCCCTCTGACCACACCAGGGCCGCAGCTTTCACCTCTTCCTGTCTCTCTGCAGCTCTGTGTTCATGTTCGTGTTTACAGAGATATTTCTGCCTAATCAGTGTTTAAATCACGCAGGCTTTTATTTGTTTTATGAAGGAATGAATTGTCTAATTCAGTTCATACAAACACGTTACATGTTTGGATTTACATTCTTCTTTCTCTGGCTTTGGATGATTACCTGGGAGGAGATGATCAGCTTTACAGAGCAACAGACTGACCAGTGACATGTCCTGCCAGCAGGTGGCAGCACATCATCATCATCAGTACTGAGAGAAGTTCAGTGGAGTCAAAATCCAGAGCAGCAGAATGAAAGAAACACAAAACACTTCAGCCTCTGCATCAGTCTGAAGACGAGTTCAATAATGTACAAGAACAAAGCAGAATGTTTCAGTGCTCTGGTCTTTGTGGCAGCAGCAAAAAAAGTTTCTGTTTTTAACAAAACAGAATTATTTTATCAAGTTTTACACGTCTTATTATTTATACGTGGAGCTTTGAGATGAAGTGATTCTTCTGCAAACTTCAACAATATTTTATTAAAATGAAAATATTTTATAATAAATTCTTAATCATAGAAAGAAATTCTTTGAATGCGAAACTGGAATAGAGAAAAACATCTTAGACGATTTCTTTCTGTCACACAAGTTTCTCTTTAAATGAGAGTTCTCTCTGTTTTTCTCCTTTGAGTTTTTCTCTCAGTCAGTTTCCATAAATGGTTCTTATATAAGGCTTTTCTATACTCAAAGCACTTTAAACAACTTCACTCATTAATCCCAGCACTTTTTCCTCACCCTCTGACATCCACACTGTGATGCATCACAGAGCAACTTGGAGTTAGTGTCTTGCTGAAAGATATTTGGGATGCACACTGCAGGGAGTGAACCACCAGCCTTCCGAATAGCAGAGGACCTGCTCCACCACCTGAGCTACACCCCAACAGTGAGTCACATTCAGTGTGAGCAGCCAAACATGATGGCAGACTGCCACAGATCACTGCTGAGGAAAGAGGAGGCGTTCAGCTTCCTCATAGTT
>NW_005188033.1:33882-35240 GCF_000239375.1 Pundamilia nyererei | reverse complement strand
TGTTGTGAATTATAATTTTTTACCTTTTCTGGACAAACGTTAGTTCTAAAGATTTGTATTTGTTTGTTCATGTGCAGAGCCTGCACTGATGACGTTTTCAGTAGGAAAAAGTAAAGCAAAGAAACAGAATTTAGGTTTGATGGGTGGTCACATAAAATATAAATGTTTAAGCTTTTTTCCTGTTAAAAGGAACTTTTCCTTCTCACTGTCACCAAGTGCTTAGATAGCATTATTGCAGAGTGACCTCAGGTCAAGGTTGTTGTAATTTCAGGCTCTTTGACATCAGTGCTTCAAATCTTTACGTTCACTGAAGAAGAGCAATAAAGTAAATGTAGCTTTGAAACAGGAAGCAGTTATTATTTAACTTTTATTGTTGAAAAGTATGGTTCTTGTATACAATCACGATTGGCAAAACATACCCAGATTAGATCAGTGCTACGACTCCCATTGTCTGCTTCTACAGCTGATGTTGTGGTTTGTTGTCCTCACAGACCAGCAAGTGGTGGTTAAAGTGGAGGAAGGCTCAGACTCCGTCATCCTGCCCTGTAAAACAACACCTGACCTGCCTGAGGCCACCACAGTGGAGTGGACTCGCTCTGACCGAGAACTCATGATGATCCATGTGTATTCAAACAGAAGTGACCACCTTAAGAACCAGGACGACCTTTACTGTGGTCGCACGAAGATGAACGAAGACCTGCTGAGAGCTGGAGACCTCAGTCTGACCCTGAAATACCCCACAGAGAGAGACAGTGGAGGATACATCTGCACCATCTACAGGGACAAAGACATCCTGAGACACAAAGTAGTGCTGCAGGTCAAAGGTCAGCGATGATGCCACAGGTCAAAGGTCAGAGATGTAGATACAGGTCAGAGGTCATATTTTTATGTTTGTGTACAGAACCATTTCCATCCTGGGCGAAAGCTGTTCTTGTGCTCCTGTTTCTCCTGGTTCTTCTTGTGGTTTTTGGAGGTCTCATATATAATTTCCGGCACTATTTCATGTCAGGTGAGTGTCTCTTACTACACTACCCATAATGCCGATGGTCAGCAGGTGTCCTCTGGTGGCTCCTTGACTGTGGCTCTCACAAACTTGTTCACAGCTGCTGCTGACGTCATCATGTTGTCCTTTGTTGTCCTCAAAGGTTACAAGGTGGAGGTGGATTCAGAGGTGGAGTCTGTCCAGCTGCCCTGCAAAACCACAGTTTTGCTGTCTAAAGACGCTAAAGTGGAGTGGAAGGACATGAAAGACAGGAAGGTCCACGTGTATGAGAACGGCTCTGACCAGAATGAAGAACAGCACCAGGCTTACAGAGGCCGAACGCAGATGAAGAGGAAATGGCTGAAAGCTGGAGACC
>NW_005188033.1:15815-16900 GCF_000239375.1 Pundamilia nyererei | reverse complement strand
GGAGCCGTTGACACCCAACCATATTTTGACGATGAAATCAGCAGTGATCTCATCACCACCTGGAGAATTTGCTAAAGAAGATCTCTACCTCCAGAAAAGATGGAAACCAGTACAGTATTTGGCAAATGTATTTTGGACTAGGTGGAGAAAGGAATATCTGTTAAACCTGCAACACAGAAGCAAATGGAATAAAACCAGAAGAAATGCAAAAGTAAATGACATTGTGTTATTACAAGAAGACTGTCTTCCAAGAAACCAATGGAAACTCGCTAAAGTTGTGGAAGTCCAGGAACTCCAGGAGCTGACGGCAGTCAGAAAAGTTAAGCTTCTCATCGCTGACTCTACTAGAGACAATAAGGGGAAGCACTAACATTTCAACAGCTGTTACACTCCCACCATCACGCTATCGCAACAGCATGTGTGTTCCTAAAGGAATTTAACCCAACAATGAACTTTATAAAGGTTAACCAATAAACATAATGTTTAGGCTTTACTCTGCTTCAAGTAAAAGTGTAGTCTTATGTGTGGGTCTCTCTAAAATCGTCTTAGTTGTGTATTTGACCACTAGGCAGAGCTCTTGTAATGATAATGTAATTAACGCATTTTATTTTGTATGTTTTATTTTTATATTGAGCATGTTAACATGTTCCTATTGCATACCGGATTGGTGTACTGTTAATTTGATACATGGAAAATAAGCGGTTAATTTTTTAAGTTTAAGGTAAGGGCAGAGGTCACTTCCTGTTTTTAGAAAAAAGGCCAGAGAAGCTGCTCATGGTGACGGTCAAGCCGTGTGAATGTCAAAGAAGAAAAAACAAGTCCTAAGTTCCAAATACACCGGTTTGTCCACTTGCAGGCCAAAGTGGTATGTTTGTTTATATTTTGTGAGTTTTATATTGCAATATGTTTTAATGCTGAAATACAATTTCCTTGTACATTTGTATTCACCAGTTCTACAGTGTACCTGTGTACGTTAAGAGAAGCACAGTAAACATCAGTACAGAAGAACTCTCGTGTTTCTCTTGTATGTGTACAAGCTGGCATAATGCAAATGTACTGTTTATAAGATTAGGGAAACCTGCAGT
>NW_005188033.1:13309-15346 GCF_000239375.1 Pundamilia nyererei | reverse complement strand
TGCTGTAGACAAATCTGACATCACTCAGATAAAACTTTATTACTTTAAAACTTTACTTTAATAAGAAATAACCATGTTACTCTAGGCTCTTTCACACAAGTGTAGGCCTATTCAGTAAATTCACTAATTACATTCCGTCAAAGGTCAAAAGTCTTACTTGTCTTTATGTTTCTCCACAGAACGGTTTTCATCCTGGGCCAAAGCTCTCCTGGTTCTCCTGGTTCTTCTTGTGGTTTCTGGAGGTCTTTTATTTCATTTCCGGCACCATTTTAAGTCAGGTTAGTCTTTCCTACAACACCTACCCATAACCCTTTTGGCCAAACCAAAAGGGTGAGTGATCGGAGGCTGTGATCACCACACACTTACTGTATGGTCCCAGAAGTGCAATGAGTCCAAGGCTTAACTGAAAAAAATGGGCGCATCAAAGTGTTAGATGTTGTTTTATGCAATAGTCAATTAAAAGCTTGAGCTCTTGAACAATCCTCCTGGAGAGGGGCTAATCTTTGTCTCAGTCTGGAGTTGCCCTTGGTGAGAGGTGGCAGGCTGAGGTGGGTAACTTAGCATTCCCTCAGCTTGCTGCCTGTATGTTGGAGTTTTTCCCAGTGGATGAGAGAGTTTTCTTTTTCTCTGCGCCTTTGGGTCAGGGATTGGGACCTGACTGTCGTCTGCACTTATGTGCCAAATGACAGATCAGAGTACCCGGCCTTCTTAGAGTCTTTAATTGTATGTAAATTATGTCAATTTGTTAATTTATTGTGTTATGTATGTTATTTCTTTCTTTCGCCTTTAAGTGACAAAAAAGGAGGTTAAGAAAACGTGCAAAGAAGCTAAGAGAAGCCGTAAGATAAATAAGTCATAAGGAAGATTAAATAAGTTGTTTCATAGTGAAAGGGAGCTGCAAAGAAGATAAAGAAGAAGTTGGGAATTGTTTTTCGTTAAGTTTTTGTTTCTAAAGCAGACTCTTCTCACAGTCATGTGCAGCCAGCGTGGTACATTTAACTGTGTTCTGTTTATTGCACATTTGTTAACTTTATTTTAAATTTTTGTTTGTTGTATTTATGTTTGATCATTCTGCGCATTTATGTAATGACAGTTTGACGGTGGATTTTATAGTGAATTGATGGAGAAGTGTGACGGAAGAATAAATCCATCTGTAAACGAAGAACCGTGGTTTCATGTATTACCTGAGTCAGACTTGGTTCACCTAAACATATAGTGAATGTCCACAGGGAATGCCTGGCAGAGGCCGCAGTCAACAAGATCTTCAACTCTCACCTTCAAGAGCACTCCAAGGGAGACTGGGGACATTAAGTCCAAATGGACTGGATGTTCAGCACCTGCATTGCTGAAGCTGTTGCACTGACCTGCAGCCACAAGGTAGCTGGTGCCTATCATGGTGGCAACCCCAAAACCAGATGGTGGACACCAGAAGTGAAGGGAACCATCAGGCTGAAGGAGTGCTATCAGGCTTGGTCAGCCTGTTGGACTGGGATCAGCCTATAGGTATTGACAGGCCAAGCAGAACAGTGATCAGGCAGGGGCTGAAGCAAAAACTTGGGTTTGGGAAGAGTTCGGAGAGGCCATGGAAAAAGACTGGAGGGTGTGGTCACACTCTTCAGCCTTCCTCGGAAAGTCTATGCCAGGGTGCTGAAAAGGAGAATCCGTCCATTAGTCCAACAAAACAATGGTCCTCAGCTGGAAAAGGGTGGAGTGCCCACGGCACTATTCAGAGAAAGTGGAGAAATTAGCTTTCTCTGAATGGTGGCTGGTCTCTACCTTAGAGAGAGGGTGAGGAGTAGAGCCACTACTACTCCACATTGAAAGGAGGCAGTTGAGTTCCTGGGGGAGACCCATGGCATGCCAGAGAAATTATATCTTTTGGCTGGGCAGTAATATTTAGTGACATCACTAAACATTAACTTAGGCTGTCTTAAAGAGACACCACACATTTGTTATTGTTACACTGAGGAGAGGGAGGCATAGGCTTCTCTGCTTTGCCTGCTGACACCACAACCTGGCCCTGAATAAGCAGAAGAA
>NW_005188033.1:10831-12447 GCF_000239375.1 Pundamilia nyererei | reverse complement strand
TTTCTGCCCCTTCCCCCAGTCACGTCTCTGTGTTGCTCCCTTGCCTTCTCTTCCCTTGTTCCCCAGTAGTGTCTCTGTCGCTCCTGCCTTTGCCTGTACATAGTCGGCCTGTGTCTCTGTGTGTTTTGCAGCTTTTAGAGAGACTTGTTCTGTGTGTACTATGTTTAGCTGTGCTTCCCCTGTCTTGTCAGTTGCTTATGTTCAGCCGTCTTCCCCAGACGTTTCCTCCCTGCCCTTAATCCCTCTCAATATATTTAGAGTCTGCATCTCCCTCTGTCTGGCATTGCGTTCTCCCTCATTCCTGGCTGTTCCTTGGCGTGCCGTGGCTGGAGAGAGCCCTCTTCACAGGATCTGTGCCTGCTGCATTCATTGCTGCATTGTTCTTTTCTGCCTTGAAATATTCTCCTGAGCTGGTCCAATATCTGCTTATCCAATATGCGGTTTAGTGGCTAAAGGAGTGGATGCACTAATGAAAAGTGCTAAAAAACTTAAAAGACCTTGTTTATCATTTAAATGTGAGCTTGTTCACCTCTGAAAGATGAAGCAGAACTGAAACACACATAGAGCAGGAAAGAGGGAATGGGAGACAGAGAGAAAGACACAAAAGCAAGTCAATCCAGAAAGGGAAGGGAAGCATGTGACAAGGAAGATGAGGTCATGTGACCATCACAGCTACTGCTGATTTTTTCATGTTGTGCTTTGTTGTCCTTTCAGTTTACAAGGTGGAGGTGGATTCAGGGGTGGAGACTGTCCAGCTGCCCTGCAAGTCCGCAGTTTGTCTGCCCAAAGACGCTAAAGTGGAGTGGACTGATGGTTACAGGAAAGTCCACGTCTATGAGAATGGTTCTGACCAGCCTGAAGAACAGCATCCATTTTGCAGAGGCCTAATTAGAATGAAGAGAAACTTGCTGAAAATTGGAGACCTCAGTCTGACCCTGAAATACCCCACAGTCACAAACACCTACACCTGCACCATCTACAGCCGGGAGGGAAACATCCTGCTGAAGAAAGAAGTGCTGCTCAGTGTCAGAGGTCAGTGCTGTAGATACAGCTCAGCCCTGCGATCTGAGAGAGAGTATCCTGAGAGAAAAGGCTCAATGCAATAGCTATGTGTACAGGTGTTATAAGAGGGTTTGAATATGTGACTTACTGAAATTTTGCTTGCTCAGACTGTTTGTGTTGTTTTTTTTTCTGTGTTTGTGTCAGGGGTGTATGTGCATTGTCTTATTTTTGTTTTAATGTCTAAAACTCAATAAAAAAGGTGATTATTAAAAAAATCTGCACACCCTGCACAGATTAGGGCTGCAGTGATGGGGATGCTCTACCAGTTCATCATGATGAAGAGAGAGCTGAGTATGAAAGGGAAGCTGTTGATTTACAGGTCACTCTACATACCTACCCTCACATTTGGTCACAAGCTCTGTGTTGTGACAGAAAGAATAACATTTCCACGTCTCCTTCATGATGTGACAGTGTCAGAGCTGAATGCACTTGTAGAGTATCATGTTTTTATGGCTCACATTTAAAGTGTTGCAGCTCTAATGTACAGCTGTCATATTAGAAATAGAAGCAGCTCTGATTTTAGTGCTCAAAGAAATCTATGAAGTGATGAATTC
>NW_005188033.1:7306-8724 GCF_000239375.1 Pundamilia nyererei | reverse complement strand
TTATTTCTGGAATATTACCGTATTTTTCGGACCATAAGGTGCACTGGACTATAACGCGCACTGTCGATGAACGGGTCTGTTTTCCTACATAAGGTGCACCGGGTTTCTATGAAGAGCTCTTAAATGAAAGAAAACAGTCGGATAAGTCAAGCTTTACTCAACTCATTCCTCTTGCTTCCTTCCTGTAACATTGATTCATTCATGTTGAGTTCTCTTGCAGATGCTCTGTTCCCATGTTGTTGTGGTATATGTTGTTCAGGCATTTTTCAAAATTTTGCTATGTAACTTTGCATCTGTTTTCATGGATGCCTGGATGTTAAACTTAACTGTTACACCTGGTAAAGCAGCAACGCTGATCATTTTATTGAAGATGAAAGAATTCAGACAGTTTTTAACTCTCAGTGTGCCGCAGTGTTCGTTTCACTTTGGGACCTGAAGTGGACGGAGTTTTGGACCCAGAATACTATGAGTCCAAGAGGCTCCTGGCTACGGTAGCCATAATACTCCAACAATCCATCAAGCGGTGCGGCTTCGTAGCTTATGATAGTCGTACTAAAACATTTTTGACAGATTTTTGAGCGCCGTGTAAAATCGGTTTGAGGCCAGTAAACAGTAAAATAAGGCGCACGGAATGTAAGGTGCACTGGTTCACAGATGCAAGATAGCGCCTGTGTTTGGCTGTGCCGCTTCTTCTGTCCATCCGTTTGTTTACTTTTCATGTTGTGCTAGTGTCTTTTCTACACTTTTGTCCAGCATCATCTCCCTCTGGATTTATGATCGCCATGCGTTATTGCGATAGCGTTAAATCTGCTAATGATAATTTTCAGAGTCAACGAAACAAGGGCGTTTTCCCGGTTTACCTCCATTCTTGCTGGTCAGCTCTTTTTTGCTTCCCAGGCCTCATCGGAGGTAATGGGGGAAGAGAGCGGGCTTTTTTGGGCTGCTTCGTCGGCTTAGCAGAGAACTGGATCTTCAGGGGCTTTACTCTTGGGCTGCTGCCAATAAGATACGCCTGAGACTTATTGGAGCTGGATTATTCCCCACAACTCCCTGTGTTAACCACCCGGGCTGTCACCTGAAAGCATGGAAAGCCACAGCTCATCGCAGTAGGAACCCTGATTTACCGTGTGGCTCACCACATTGTGCGGACTCTGTTCCTGGGAGTTAAGGCGTCTGTTAAGGATCTCAAAACTGGATTATAGATGGCAGAGAGTTGGCGTCGTAAACCACGCCTCTGTTCAAAGATGGTCGCTCACAGTGGACATAAATGGCTTCTTTTGCTCCTCTTTCAAACCATCTGTCCTCTCTGTCCAAAATGTGAACATTGGCATCCTCGAAAGAGTGTCCTTTATCCTTAAGATGCAGATGGACTGCCGAGTCTTGTCCTGTGGAGGTGGCTCTTCTGTGTTGTGCCATGC
>NW_005188033.1:4730-5522 GCF_000239375.1 Pundamilia nyererei | reverse complement strand
CCTTTGTGACATTCATCAGTGCCCTCACTGACACACAAAACAACTACACAACAGAACAACTACACGAGACAACACAACACACTAACTAACTACTCCACACCAAACGTCACAAATCTCCCACATCTAGAAACTGTCTCTCTCTCACCAACAACCAAATCCCACTTAATTAATTGGTTGACATGGTACATTTTTCCATTGGGCTTTTTCTTCTATTATTGTTCAATCTACTGTACAATATAAAGCACATTGAGGCGACTTCTGTTGTGATTTGGCGCTATATGAATAAAACTGAATTGAATTGGTCAAAAATGACTCCAAGGTTCCTCACAGCGTTACTGAAGGCCCAGGTAACGCCATCCAGAGAAAGAATGTGGTTAGAGACCATATTTATAAGATGTTTAGGGACGAGTACAATAACCTCAGTTTTATTTGTACAAGATCACTTTGACATGCTGGTGGGAGGAGTCAGGAGATGACTTGCTCTACCTGCTGAGCCACCCGTGGAACCTTCAGGGTGTAGTCATTCTTTTTAAACTGAACCTTTGTTCTGCTTGTTTTTGACACACAAACAGCACTGTTGGAATGTGCCACACACAGAGTGTGCGCTCACATTATGTAGCATATTTGTGTGTATTGAGCCATCAGCTCTGACGCAGACAGTATAAACAGCACATATAAAGTCCACAGTGTGGACACCAAGCAGGGAGTGAACAGGCTCAGGCAGCAGCAGTGCTGATATATGCCTGGCCTCCATTCTTCTCATTAAAGCTGCTGAGCCTCCAAACAACAACA
>NW_005188033.1:2195-3380 GCF_000239375.1 Pundamilia nyererei | reverse complement strand
CAGACATGCTGGGACGGCATGTCTGTGCAGAATTTGAATACTAATGATTAAGGAACTGACCTCCCAGCCCATTGTTCCTTCAGTGGGCTGGTTTCAGTCATTATGCAAATGTACTGTTTATAAGATTGGAAACCTGCAGTCAGCTGAGACTGAAGAAGTCACCTGGATGAGTGACGAAACGTTTCTCTCACAAAACGCTACGTCCTGATGAACAGGTAACTTTTTGGGATAATCTGAAAATACTGTGTTATTTCCACTGTTGTGTGGATGATATACAGCTGTATGTTGCACTAATTGCAGCAACACAAATTTATTCTGAATCTGTTGCTCTGATGTAAAATGCTTCCATCAGCTTAGTGATTTCAGATCTGGATTCCTCTTAGTCACTCCCAAACCTTTCATTTGTAAAAAGACTTGAAAATCTGCCCTCCAACATCAGGACTTCCACTCACAGTCTGTTTGTGCTGTTTGACCCTGACTTTTTTTTTTGGGACACACAGATCACATCAGTCACACATTCTCATTTGACACAGACTTGAAGAAATCCCCTCATCATGTTTGGACTGTTATCTCTACTCGGCACTCAGCCAAACATGTTCCCTGTTTAGCTCATCCACAACTCAGGTTACAGATTTTCTTTACAAACTGAAAGACAGCAATCCTTATCATTCTCATGCAAATTGAACTGCACCTGCTGCCTGTTAGATACAGAACTAATTTTTAAAGCCTCACATCAGCTCGTTCCTCCACTTCCTCTGGACTTCCTCTGGACTTCCTGCCTCTTCCTCTTTTATCTGTGAGTTGTTAAAATGTTGAATGTTTCTGTTGTTCTGTCTCCTGGTTTCTGTAAATGTGTCTGAACTTGATCTTTACCTCAAAGTGACTCATGGAGTCTCTGTCTTTGTGTCCTCAGTTTCCCAGCATGCCTCAGCTGTGGAATCATATGAGGGGGCATCATTTGTAGTGCTGCCCTGTGAGTTTGATACTTTCAACCTAAGAAATGCATCGGTGGTGTGGAGTCGCTCCGACCTCAGTCCTCCAACCGTCCACCAGCGTCAGCTTCAAGGAGACGAACTGAAAGATCAAAACCAGCGTTACAGCGGCCGAACATCCATGAAGACTGACGCTCTGGATACTGGAGACCTCAGCCTGAACCTGACCAACCTCCAACTGTCTGACAGCGCC
>NW_005188033.1:0-993 GCF_000239375.1 Pundamilia nyererei | reverse complement strand
CCAATGTTAAAGAGACCTCCATGATAAGATTTTATTATACATTTATTTTATTATACTGTCATTAATATTTATTATTTTCATACAGTGGTCACTGACATCTAATATGTGTGTGTTGGTTATAGTTATATAAAGGTTCAGGATCAATGTGATGAATTTAGAAGCAGAAAAATAAAATAAAAATAAAAATCAAATGCATAGCATATGCATGGTAATCAAATAAATGTATGAATAATTTTTGTGTGCAAAGAAAACTCCTCATTTACTTGAACAAACTGGAATCTATCAGATGTGATTCAAATCACTGCAGTGAATTTCCTTTAATAACTCTGGTGTGTTCTAGTGTTTTGTAGTAAAATGTTGTGGTCTACACTGAGGTCTAACAGGACAAGCACAGAAATAAGTCCTCTGTAAAGTAAAGTAAAATTTTATTTAGATAGCACCTTTCAAGATAAAATCACAAAGTGCTTTACAGAGGCAGAAAACAGACATTAAAATCTAAAACAAAACAAAATCAACCAAAAGCAAGTTTAAACAGAGGTTTTTACCTGCTTTTTAAAGGACATGACTGAGTCCACAGATGTCAAACTCAAAGGGAGCGAGTTCCAGAGTCTGGGAGCCGCTGATACAAACGCTCTGTCACCTTTTGTTTTTCACCTTGTATGCGGGACAGCCAGCAACCCCTGGTCACAAGACCTCAGGGACCTGCTGGGGTGATAAGGAAGAAGAAGATCACTTAAGTAAGTTGGAGCTACACCGTGCAGGGCCCTATAGCTCATGATTATGATCTTAAATTGGACCCTGAAGTTGACAGGGAGCCAATGCAGCTAAATCAGCAGGGGAGTGGCATGGGAGTATTTGTGATGCTTTGTCAGAAGCAGCAGCATTCTGAACACCCTGCAGTCGTTCCAGGGAGGCATTATTTAAGCAAGTAAACAAGGAATTACAATAATCTAAGCGAGATGAAACAAAAGCATGAATAATCATTTCCAATTT
>NW_005188032.1:106585-113229 GCF_000239375.1 Pundamilia nyererei | reverse complement strand
TATATATACCCTTGTATGTCATTTCATGTTTAGGTCAATTATGTATGTTTGGGCAGTCATTTGGTTTGTTAAGGTTGCAGTCTTTGCCTGAGTTCAGTTTTGTTTCTTTGGCCTCTTTTATGAGCTCAACATTTATTAGTCTTGTAAATATAATTTTTGGGGGTTAAATAAGTGGAAACTATATTTTTCTAATAACTCCTGGGCTCCTCCTGTTTTTCAACTCGGTCCATCACAACGTGCGTGCGTGCGTGCACATGGATGGATGGATGGATGGTTGCAGGCAGTAGGGGTTGGGGTGAGCTTTAGTGTAATGGACTTAGGGTGGAAGCTTCCATGTATTGTGAGGATTTGTTTTTTACATCAATGGCATCGAGGTCCTCCTTTGGCCATCTTATGATTCCAGATGTTTATCTGTTGCCAAGTAATGTGTATATTGATGCCTTGGCTCTTATTACCACCATTCAGCTGGCTTTTCAGCACCTGTCTTACTTGTTGGAGGTATTTGACTGTGGCTGACCTTCATACATCTTCACTGAGTTTCCATTGACCTATGACCTATAACCAGGAGCTTGTAGTTGTCCTTTATGTCCACCGTCCTGACTTTTGCCAATTCCACCCCTTTCGTCTAGATTACTCTTCCGCTTTCTACATCCATTCACCACACTTATCCAGTATTATCTTCCATAGTTCCACTGAATTCTTGATGAATGTTGTTACCCCACTATTAGGCAAGCAGTCCAGTATCCATGTGTGAGGCATTGAGTCATAAGCTTTCCTGTGGTCAGTCCAGGTGGTACTCATTGGTCTGCCTGGTCTTAGAGTACTGGATTACTGCTCTATCAACCAGTAGTTGGGGCTTTTTTCCAATGCCAGGTGATTGACTAGTGGAGATAATTTATCTGAATTTAAAGAATGGAACCACACCTCATATACTCCCTTTCTTGTCCTCCATCTAAATAAGCCTCCTGCGCTAAAACCCGCTGTTCTCATTTTGCTGTTTTTGTTTTCCTTCCACGTCGGTGCAGCAGTGTTAGTTGAATATCTGCCTTTGTGATGTTAACACTTTTCTATCTATCTGCCTCCCCATCTGTCTGTCTGACTGTCTGGCATTCATTCCCCTCATTATCATACGTCAATAGTATTTAAAATATGCGAAGACTGTATTGAACATACATCCAGCATACAAATTTAAGAAGCAATAAAGAGTCTGCGTTGTCGTCACACACATGAGCATATTCTGATTTGTGCTATATGTACTCCACATTCTACAGATTAGCATCCACCCAAGCATGGGGAATCACCTCACATCATCCGCGTACAGCCTAGATATTCCAATTACCCAGCCATACCCAAGCACTCACTCATGCTTTGAAAAAGACACACATCTCAGTTTCACGCATGTATTCCCATGCCAGTCACTGAGTGTTCGCAGGATTGTCATGCGGTCTTTATCTCAGCTGAAGCCTCCTCAGAGCTGTGCATGGTGCCTGTCACAATCTCTTCACCTCAGTGTCAGTGAAATCTTCCCAGGAAAGAAAAAACATCATTAAGTCCTCCTCAAGGGATCTCTCTGTGGGAAAAATAAGCCGGGGGTTTACATTTGTTAGACAGTGGTCGAGCTGGAATTCCTATTCCACTCAATTTGAGTAATGAAACAACCATCAGAGCTTATCACTGGACTCAAGTTGTGGCTCGAGGGCTTTATTCTAGTCTTATAACTCGCTGATTTTCACTCAATTGATTAAAAAATGATATCATTATTTTCCCCCTGATCTTTCATTCTTAACTATGAGACAATAAAAGAATTCCCATCTTCTTTGTAATTTATTTTACACCCATGACTAACTTAGCATTTTATCAGTAATCAAGGAGCGCGTTGGCGATTGCATCAGGCTTTCATAATGACAGCGGTGCCATTAGCGTTGGCTCTGTACATGAATGAGCTTGGCTGTGTGTATGTGTGAGTGTGAGCTCAAGGTTTATAGACCATGCTAAATGTCCCTGGGATGTGAGCCATGTCGTATGGCCTCTGTCTGTCTGCTCTCTGCAGCACAGATCAGCACAGCACTGATAAAGCATGAAGATAACAGTAGCATTAGTCAAGGACACACTCATCTTTCTTTGTATCTTTCTCCTCCCGTATAAAATTCTCTTCTTCTGTATGTCATCTTCTCACCTTCTCTCTTCATCCCTCACCTCTCCAAATATAAGTCCTTTATTTTATTGTGCTCATATTTTGATTTGTTTTGGCTTGATCCTTTTCTTTTAAGCCCTAATCTTTGTTATGGCGCTCCCATATTCTGAGAACTGATAAAGACACACCACTTATCACATACTTGCATGAATCAGTCTTACCAATTCTACAATTTCTACAGTATTGTTTGTCACAAATGCATCAACAGAAAAACACTGTATATATGTGTGTGTGTGGATGGGTATTAACATCTTTGTGGGGACAAAAAATTGGAAGTTTACTATACTTGTGTGGACCGACAGCCCTTGTGGGGACCAACATCCTGGTCCTCACGAGTTTGAAGGCATTTTTGAGACTCAAAATGTGGTTTTAGTGTCAGGGTTACAATTAGGTTATGGTTAGGTTTAGGGTAAGGGTCAGGGTTAGGCATTCATTTTTGATGGTTAGGGTTAAGGTAAGTGGCTAGGGAAAGCATTATGTCAATGAGATGTCCCCACAAGGATATAAATACACACGTGTGTGTGTGTTCCTGTCTAGCTATCTTTGCGAGGACCAAAATTTGCATTCTACTATACTTGTGAGAACCAACAGTCACCTGTGAGGACACACACACCGGTCCTCGCAAGTTTGAAGGCCTTTTCGAGGCTCAAAATGTGGTTTAAGTGTCAGGGTTACAATTAGGTTAGGGTTAGGCATTCATTTTTAATGGTTATGGTTAGGGTAAGGGGCTGGGGAAACCATTATATCAATGAAGGTCCTCACTAAGATAGTTGAATGGGCTTGTGTGTGTCTGTGTGTGTGTGTGTGTGTGTGTGTGTGTATACATGTGGGTGGCATAGAATCCACTTGTTTTGGAGTAATAACATATGCTTTCTATCTGCGTACAAATGTTTCTCTAGGAGTTCTGTCTGTTAGACTTTACCACAAAGAGGCAAGCTCCCTGCTGCTCCTGTCTGAATCAACCCTTTAATTGTATGATCTTTCCCTTTTTATACTTTCTATACACCTGTTTGTGCCGAAACAGAACTTGAAATAAACTCTTTATTTTCCACTAGCTACGAGAAAACAGACAGATGAAAGAGAAAAAACATGAATGTTCGCCTAACACTCTGAGATGAAGGGCATAAGCAGGGGGAACAGTAAAGGAGTAATGCCTTGGAAGTCACATAAGACTTTTAAGTAGCTGTCAGACTATGAAATATCTGTCCGAGCAGATCTGAGAGCATCTGACCGAACCAGGGTCACTTGCTGTCATGTGGGCTGAAAGAAGATGAAAGATTGTTTTTGCATTTGAGCCCTTCGTATTACCATAATACCACATTTTCTGGCAGTTAGTGATGGACAACACAACTTCAGTAGAGCACTCACATCCTCTATGACTGATGTTCAGCCTCTTACAAGTAATACCCTTAAGTTCAGACAAAAGCCTGTTGCACACCATCAAAAAATCACACAGTGCTTCTCTTCTTTCGCATCTTTCTTTCTAATGTTAAAAAGAAAACCACTTGACATCAGAGTGAAATTTAGAGGGCGGAAAAGCTGCAAATTAACACCTTCAAACTGAAATAAATAAATAAAAGCCAGTAGTGGCTGGTGCTGATGATGAGAAATGCAAACTACTTGCTCTGCTAACACGGTTTTCCCCCCATTCCTTCTCTCCATCCCTTTACCTTCTTTTCCCTCATTCTGTCTCGGCTGTCTGCCTGAGGCACTTCCTCTGGATCAGATCTGACTTGTCATATGAGCACAGTAATCCCTCCATTACAAGTGACCGGCCCAGAGTGTGTATTCGTGCACGCTTGTGTTAAAGTCAGTGTCTCTAGGGCTATGGCCTGGATTGAATTATTCATGAAGCATGTTTATTCCTTCTGCTTTACTCGTGTTCTCTCTCATTTGCCACTTTACATGCCTGCTCCCACCACCCCTCAGTTCTCCTCAGTGTTCATTCACCCCGTCCTTCTCTGACCCTGCTGCTGGGTGCTAACTGACATTCAGTCTCATGAAATGTCAGCATGCATTGACACTGTGAAACATGATTGCTTGTTTCATGTGCACATCATATTCTATACATGCCATCTGTGCAGTCCAATAAAAAGATCTACATGGGGACATTTAAATAAAGAAATCTTTATCATATGTTCTCATGAATGAATTTGTTTAAGTGAATAGCACAGGGTGGCATTGTGTTTTAGCGGTTAGCACTGTCACGTCACAGCTAGAAGGTTCTGGGACCTGTATGAGATTGCCCCAAATGCTTTTGTTTCCTAAAGTCCAAAGACATGCATGTTAGGTTAAGTAAGTGATTCTAAATTGGATGTAGGGATGCCTGTGTGTGAGCATAAACAGTTGGTTGGCTCTCTTTCTCTTAGAGCCGAGAGGCACTGGGGATCACTCCAGACTGTATACTGCCTATTTCCTAATGTTAGCTTGGATAAGCTCAAGCATCCCAGGAAACCTAGTCAGATAAATAATTTTAAAGCAAAAATTAGAGACCAGCTGATATTATCGGCTGATATTAGCTTTGTCGAACGATCCATATGGCATTTTGGCATTACAGACAGTATTCATGTCACACAGCTTGTTCACAAAGAGCCACTCTGCAACTTTCCTTTTGGCAACATTCCCGTCTGGAACAATACAAACACATTAACCAGCTGTTCTGAGCAGAGTCAAGGCAAAGTAATCAAGTAGATACAGTTAGGTCCATATATATTTGGACACTTTTTACCTGTTTACTGAAACATATTCCAATTATAGTATATATTGGACATGGAAATAAGGTGTAGACTCTCAGCTTTCATTTGGGAGTATCCACATCAAAATTGGATGATGAGTTTACGAGCTTCTTAACATGTGCCACCCTGTTTTCAATGGGACCAAAAGTAATTGGACAATTGACTAAAATACTATTTCATGGGCAGGTGTGGACAATTCCTTCATTATGTCATTAATGATTGAGCAGAAAAAATGCCTGGAGTTGATTTGAAGTGTGGCGCTTGCATTTTGGATCTTGTTTTAAACAGAAAACATGCGGTCAAAGGAGCTCTCCATGCAGGTGAAAAAAGCCATCCTTAAGTCATCAGAGAAATTGTCACAATATTAGGAGTGGCAAAATTTACAGTTTGGTACATCCTGAAAAAGAAAGGAAGCACTGTGAACTTGGAAACGCAAAAAGAGCTGGACATTTACAGAAGACAACAGTGGTGGATGATCGCAGAATTATTTCCACGGTGATGAGAAACCCCTACACAACAGCCAACTAAGTGAACAACAGTCTCCAGGAGGTTGGCTTTTCAATATCAAAGTCTACCATAAAGAGAAGACTGTGTGTGGTAGATACAGAGGGTTCACTGCAAGGTGCCAGACACTCATAAGCCTCAAGAATAGAAAGGCTAAATTGCTTTGCTAAAAGACCATCTAAAAAAGCCAGCACAGTTCTGGAAAAACATTCTTTGGACAGATGAAACCAAGATCAACCACTACCAGAAAGATGGTGAGAAAAAAGTATGGAGAAGGCGTGGATCAGCTCATGATCCAAAGCATACCACATCATCTGTAAAACATGGTAGAGGCATCTTGATGTCTTGGGGGTGCATGGCTGCCAGTGGCACTGGAACACTAGTGTTTATTGATGATGTGATACAGGACAGAAGCAGCAGAATTAAATCTGAGGTTTTGAGAGACATACTGTCTGCTCAAATCCAGCTAAATGCAGTCACCTTAATTGTTTCATAATACAGATGGACAATGACCCAAATCATACAACCAAAGAAACCCAGGAGTTTATTAAAGCAAAGAAGTGGAATATTCTTGAATGGCCAAGTCAGTCGCCTGATCTTAACCCGACTGAGCATGCATTTCACTTGTTGAAGACTAAACTTAGGAAAGAAAGGCGACAAACAAACAGCAACTGAAAGCTACTGTAGTAAAGGCCTGGGACTTTTCAACCAAGTATTAGACACGAAGATTATATTTTCAGTTATTTAACTTGTCCAGTTACTTTTGAGACCCGGAAATGAAGGGATTGTTTTAAAAAATGTTTTAGTTCCTCACATTTTTATGCAATTGCTTTGTTCAACCCACTGAAAGCCACTTAATGCTGAAAGTCGGCACATCTGAGTTGTTTCATTTAAAATTCATTGTGGGTATGTACCAAACCAAAATTAGAAAAAAAGTTGTCTCTGTCCAAATATTTATGGATCTAACTGTAAGCACCTACACATGACTAACCTTAGTCAAAGTTTTTGCCACATCTTTTACCTTGGAAAAATATTAATATGACAACAACAGTTTTGTTACTGATCTAGTTTCATTGTTTAGGTTATTTCCTCTGCAATGAGCTTTGCATTGCCATTTCAAATAAATAATAAATTAGGCACTACAATAACTGCCAGAAAACAATGTAAGCAGTTTAAAGAAGGTAGTTTTAATGCAGATTCCTGTTATATAT